>NC_135727.1:99809667-99988593 GCF_964656455.1 Halichoerus grypus
ATTCACATAACTTTTATTGCACTATTTTGATGTAATTGTTCTATTTTATTGTTAGTTTTGTTATTAATCTCTTAGTGTGCCTAATTTATAAATTAAACTTTATTACAGGTATGTATGTATAGGGAAACACAGAGTATACATAGGGTTCAGTACTGTCCGTGGTTTCAGGCATCCACTGGGGGCCTTAAAACATATGCCCTGTGGATATGGGGGGGGCTGCTATACTTTCTAAGCCTCAGTTTACTCATTTGTAAAAAGCAGCAACAATAAGACCTACCCATCTCACTGCATTGCTGTGAGGATTCCGCATAAGACACTTAGCACAATTCCTGGCATACAGCTTACAATACATGTAAGCTATCCAAAGTTCAATTAGTGACTCACCTCCCACCATTCAGCACCATTGACCTTGGGATCAGGATCGCTTAGGATCTCTCTCATAAGGTAACCCTGCTGTTGCTCACCTCTCACCCCCATGTTCCACCCAAGGACGAGCTTGTGGCAGTTGGCAACCTCAGTTGTTGTAACTTCTAATTTATAAACTGGTAATGGATAGCCCTTCATGTCTGTGTATTTACTTTTCTCATCACCACACTTTGAGCCTTTCACTGTCCCACTTACCCCAAGCCACGTTTCGTTGCTTCTGTAAAACAGTTCTCAGGTTTATCTGGTTTCTAGACAAGTCTCTGTCACTAATTATGTAACTTTAGACCAATTGCGTAAACCCTCTGGACCTTGGTTTCCTCTTTTGAAAAAACAAGGAGTTAAGCTGGTCTTTAATGTGCCTTTCAGCAATGATATTTTGTTGTTTTGTGATTCAACACTTTATGACAACTATTTATAAATCTGTC
Organism: Halichoerus grypus; assembly: GCF_964656455.1. NCBI lineage: Eukaryota > Metazoa > Chordata > Mammalia > Carnivora > Phocidae > Halichoerus > Halichoerus grypus. The sequence continues at coordinate 99,810,519 of NC_135727.1, forward strand.
TATACTCATTTGGGCTCTAATTCTGGGATGTGGATGTGATGGTCTGTTTCAGTGGTTTCATTTCTTACAGGCTAGGCCAAAGGTCCTTTGCAATGAGATCATAATGCATGTTTTTAACCTGTCCTCTGTCCCGGCCGTTATCAAGATGCATATTCTCTTACGTACTTTCTTCCTAAGTAGAAAGCTTAAAGAACTAGAAATTGTTTCAGCCTCTCGGCACTGGCTACTTGAATATCTGTAGTCTCTGGCCTCCCGATGCCCCTAAAGTGAATGGCTCTGTTATTAGGGCCGGATGCATAATTGACATTTCACATCAGACCCTTCTCTAAGCCAGTCATGGCAGTGTTCTCAAACTGTGGTTCGACAGACATTTTCTGCAAGTGCTTGCTGGGTGTACAACACTGTGCTAGATAATACAAAAATACAGAGACGAGTGGTTGAGTACAATCAGGTACATAGTAAAGGCCTTTCCTATTTGGAAAGGCCAATTCTGATTACATATTTGTGGCTTCCACCATTAGTTAGCTACTCAACATCCACTCTCCCCTTACCACTTGATAACTAGATCTCAATTTTATTAGGGTGACAATCGTGTTTAGCTCCAGGTTATAAATAGTCAATAGCCTCAGCCAATCACATCCATCCTTTTGTCTCTTGCCAGATAGTCCGTTCTCAGCCTTCCTTGAAGCTAGGCTTGGCTATGTAGCCTCATTTTGATCAATGGGGAAATCTTCTGGGGCAGGAGCTTCTTAGAAAGCTTATTATTTCATGATAAATGGAAATAAAGTGGATAGACCTGGCTGTTAGCTGCCTTTCCTCTTTTTGGTGCCTTGGATGTTTATGTGAGGCCTGGAGCTATAGCAACCATTTTGCCTCCTGAGGCAACGAGCACATGGATCAAAGGCCAACATTCAAAGAATGATGGAGAAGAAAAAAAGATCCTGGGGTTTGTGGATATCATTGAGCATGTGTCCTCCAACCAGGACTACCTATCTCCAGACTCTAGTTAAAAGAGAAAAATTATTCCCTTTTTAAAAGTCACTGTTCATTGGGTTACTTACTGCCAAACTCACATCAACTGGGTAGCCATAAAGTGCCAACCTAACAGGATGGCTAGCATTCATTTCCCTGTAAAGCAATTTTTGCCCACACGTACCTCTGCTTCCACGGAAACCTCTAGCTCCACAGCTCTTTAAAGTAAGGTTGTCTTAATAAGTAGACAAATTCAAATGCAGTTTTCAGCCCTGACAGCACTCACAAAGTTGTGATTGATTTTTTTTAAGTGCTATCCTAGAGCTCAGAGACAAAGCCTGGGAAGCAAACTGTCACCTTTGCTGCCATTGCCCTGGATGATATCCCTTCTCCTTCCACTTATCCTGCTGTAGGTCAGGGAAAATGGACACTCTCCAATATGTCACCATGACAGTAGATCCTCAAATCCTCAAAGTCAATTTGAGAAGACAGAGAGGCAGCCCATGGGAGCCTCAGCAACAAGTGCTGTGAAGCAATTACCTGCTTTTCCAGGAACCAGTGTCACCTCAACTTAAGTGATTATGTTATGTGCTGCCTACGTTGTCACTTTAGAGAGCTAGTCATGAAAATGGCCATGGAAGAAGAGTATCTGAACAATTTGTGACATTTTAAGGCTCAATAACTCTTTCACTGAGATACTTTTGACAGAACAAGCTGAAAGGGTTTCTTTTGCCAAGCTTTTGGATGTGAGCCTATAGGATTGATGGCTGCCCTGAAGGTCAGAAACAGGGGAGGGAAGGCAGAGTTTCTTTAAAACTGCTTAGATCTTCCCCTACCCCATATCTTTTTTTTTTTTTTTTAAAGATTTTATTTATTTATTTGGCAGAGAGAGACACAGGGAGAGAGGGAACACAAGCAGGGGGAGTGGGAGAGGGAGAAGCAGGCTTCCCGCTGTGGGGCTCGATCCTAGGACCCTGGGATCATGACCTGAGCCGAAGGCAGGCGCTTAATGACTGAGTCACCCAGGCGCCCCCCCCACCCCATATCTTAAAATACATTTTAGTAAATCTGTTCTTTGGGGTTAAAGGAACCAGTGTGATAGAGTGTGGGTTTGGCCATGAGTGGTACCTTCCCTGTGTGCAAAATGAAACCTAAAGCTGCTGGGGTAGGGGTGGGGTGGAGTGGGTGACCATGGCTGAGAAATTCAGAATTTCAGGCTTTGTCATTATATGGCCCTGGGCAAGTGATTTAACCGCTTTGGCTTCATGGTTTTCATCTATGAAACAACACTGCTGACCAAGAAACTTCCCATGACCTTTCTGGTTCATGATTTATATGCTTTATAAGTATGTGCATAACTTTCCTTCCTCCCTTCATATTCACATAGCTATTGCAGAGAACCCTCTGTGTAATCATGTCCAAAGTAGTTTTGTTAGTCAACATTGCGTCTTCAGGTATTTGAAAGGGAAATTGATTGTGGTTTACTGTTTTCTGGCTTCTATTCAGAAAGTTTTGGCAAGGGATCTTAGGAGAGCTGGATTATAAAATTCAGATAGAATCGCTTTCTACATAACCGATACACTGAAAAAGGAGATCTGGGGTGACCTGGGCATGAATATGTGATGGGAGCAGCCACCACCACCCCTGGGTAGGGATCAGGCAGCTATGATGAACAAAAGTGTCATTGTGGCTAGTTTTGATTTTCATTTTACCCCTAAAGGAAGGAGAAGGAGGAGGAGTTGGCTCTGTGGCTGAAGACAGAAGAATGAAGTAAATTGACACCTTTACTCTGTTAAGGACAAGAAGGTCCCCAAATCTTCTTCATTAGATTTGAGCTTCCACAAATTCCAAGTGGGTTGCTGTCAAATGAATGGAGCTAGGGAGGCTTCTTCCTGGTCCTTAGCGAGGCTGCGGTGAGCAACTGGGATATATAGCCAGTACTAAGCAAAGCAGGATTTATAACCTTTTAAGTTAGTAAATAAGGCCCTTGTATTACACAGGGTTTATTCTGTAAATATTTATTGAGCCCTCCTATGGCTCACCAGAAGACCGTCAGTGAACAAGAGAGACAAATCCCTACCATCAGTGGAGATTACAGCCTAGTCTGAATAAATTCATATTGTGCTCCATATTTTATTACCCCAAATATGTCTTATTCAGCCACTTTCCATCATTTATTATTTTAATGTGGCTGTCTTCATAAAAAGTAAATTGTATGCCTCATCTCATGTTGCCTGGGGAAAGTTTAACAGGAGATGAAATCCATTCACAGGAACCGATGTTCAGCTGAGGGTAATCACCAGAATCGTGATGATGGACACAGGAAAGAAATTTTCAGCTGGCCAGCTGCTATAACTTATAATTACATGAAAGGGTTTAAAAACCGAGGCCCCACTGTAGACCAAGATTTTATGGGAGGTGGGGTAGACTGGACACTCCTATTTTGTAAAAAGCCTCACTCACAATGCTGGGATACAGGCACTGCTTAATAGGGCTTTGCATTGCAAATCCGGCACTATTTAATATTGCAAATTGCACGGGTGGTTGGAACAAAGAACTCAGCTTAATCTTATGTGGTTCCCGTAGCTTTGCTGTATTTATACCTGGTCACAGACTAGACTTTCAATTACAAGCTTAATGCCAGGTACCCTCACTATAAGTTTGCTTCATTAGTTGCAACACAAAATACTACTGACCGTTTAGCAAGTTTTGAATAAACAAAAGCAGGCATCCCCACAATGCTGAGAGAGTAGCCCCATGTCTCATATGTAAAGTGGGTAGGTACATTAAACATATAATTAATTATGAAGAGGTACTTACAAAATAAGGTCTCTCAATTACACCATAAAGGAACAACTCGAGACAAAATTTATCCAGGTGCATGCATGTGAGATCTATATATCTATATAAATATACAGATGTTTACTGTGAAAGATGTATAATTTGGACTTCTGCTACAGTACATCAGTGTCCAAGGGAAATAAGTACCTAGGTCCACTTGTATAAGAATGTCCACAGCAGCTTTGTTCATAAGAGTTTATTCATAAGCTTATTCATAAGACTTGGAAACATCCTAAATGTCCATCAAGGGGAGAATGAATGAATAAACTGTGGTATATTTACACTATGGAATGCTACTCAACAATAAAAAGAGAATGAATCACTGATACATGCAACCACACGGCTGGATCTCATGAACATGTTGAGCAGAAGACTACTTGCTGTATGACTCCATTTATATGAAGTTCAAGAAGAAGGCAAAACAAATTACAGTGATACAGAAGGGTGGTTACTTGCTTGTGTCCTTTGTTGGGGGGGTGGGGGCAAGTGGTACTGAGCGGGATAAAGGAACTTTCTGAGATGATGGAAATGTTCCTTTTCTTAATCTGGGTAGTGAGTATTTGAGTCATACAGTGAAATCATTGAACTATGCGCTTAGGATTTGTACATATTGCTATACGTAAACTATGCTTGAATTTTTAAAAGCAGAATAAATCAGGGTATTGAACAACATATCTGTCAAATACTAGAACAGATGGTTTCACTGTTCGTTAATACATTTTGTCTGAATGTCAAGATCCTTTGGTTATAAGACACTAGCCTTACTAGCTATCCTGAAGAAGGGCCTTCCTAAATCTTGTGTGAAATCTGCCCCTTCTGGGCAAATGAATTGCATAGAGAGGCACATTACCTCTGGGATGATGCAGCCCCAGGCCAAGGCTTAGTGACCAAAATACAGAGGCTGGATTTCACTTCCTTTTCCATTTTAGTCAGGTGCTCTTATTCAGGGCACCACCCTGCTAATCACACAGGGCTGCCTGGCTTTCTGGAAGGAAGCTGGAGAGCTCCTGGAATCTAAGGGCAGCCAAACCTACGAAGGGACTAATACTTGGACCCAGAAATGTACCAGGCCCCAGGTAGTGTTCTCTCTCTTGATGACACTGGACTCTGCCTCTTTCTTTCACTTTCCACAGACCCATTTTTCCTACCTCTCTATGGCTGAAGGTGACTTCCCCTTACACTATAACACATACTGGCTTCTAAGTTTTATAATGTCCTTCAAATTTAGCCACACTGCAGGATCATTCAGAACCACTGAAACCCAATTTCAACTTCCTGAGAGGGAATCTGACTGGCTTGGCCTCAGTCAGGTGGATTTACCCCAATTGCATCAACATGGGTGCAGAAGTCCAGCCAGAGAGGGAGCAGGACTGTTTCACAGAGAACTGGGGATATCTGGAGCTAGCCAGACTTGCCCAGAGGGTCTACTATACTTGTATCAGGGATGCATTTAAGTGAAATTATTAGAAAATCTGACTTCCAGTGGCTTAATCAAGTAAGAAGTTATTTTTTCTCATATAACAAGGTCTGGAAGTAGTGTACTGCTGATACTGTTTAGTGGTTTTTGACATCAGCCAGAATGTCACAGTTCTCTCTTCCTTCCCCCACGTTGGCCCATAAGCAGAAAAAGGCTGCTGTAACTCCAGACACCATGTTTATATCCCAGGCAGGAAGAAATGGGGAAGGGCAGTACCAGTCATATCCATTCTTTTTTTTTTTTTAAATCAGGAAAGCAAAAGTTTTCCCAGAACTCCCAAGTCAACTTACACTGACATGTCATTAGCTAGTAGTATGTGGCACAGCCACCTTGACAGAGAGTTTGGAAAGTCAAGTAATTATCTGAGAACACTGCTATGTCAAATAAGATTAGGCTTCTGTTAGTAAGGATGATGTGGAAAATGGATATTTGGTAGGCAACAGACAGTGTCTGTCACCATAGTGAACTTTAGGAATCCATATTCTCTGGAAAAATTTATGTTAGCCATTTGTGATCGTGTCTGAACACAGGTGATGGAAAACATAATTTTTTTTTAATTCATTGCTTCTCACCACACACTAAGCCACTGTGTGTGTGTGTGTGTATATATCTATATCTATATCTATATCTATATCTATCTATCTATCTATATATATATATATATATTCAATTTTGCACTCCACCACGCAGGATTCTTCAGCTAGGATTTGCATTCTATTTCAAAAGCTGTCATGGAGGTAATTGGTCAAGGCAGGTTTATCGGCTCCCAGACTCATTATCCAACCACTACACAAATGCCTCTTCTATACAGATAATACAGGATTATAGGACAGATGATTAAAGGAGCTCATTTTCTCTAAATATACCGCTATTTCAGAAGTGATGTCAAAGATAATTATTTCAATATATGTAAATAGATACTATTCCATTTTACATCCAGTCCCTAGTGCAAAACAGGTGCGGGAGGTGAAGGGAGAGATTCTGAGTGACCAACTGCAGGCAACCTTTAGAAGGAATGGGTGGGACTGGATGGCTTTTAGGTGTCCCTCTATGCCTGAGATTACCCTTTCTAAATGGATTGCAATCATGGTCTCTCCAAATCACAGGGACATTTCCAAGAATCGAGTCTAGATTAGTGCTACTTTGCAACCAGAAGATGATGTATTCTATAAGGTGAGAATAATGCTATGGAAAAGGACAGAATGTACTCACCCACATGATAAATACAGAAACTCGAATCTTCTGGATGATTTTCACATATGAATAAAATTGTGTTAAAAGACTATTACCACTGCTTTTTATGTTTAAGTACTTATCATGAATACATTTAATAGCAAAACTAGGGGGATATGTTAATCATGTGGGGGGATCTTGTTTAGATATTTGTTCATAGAACATATATTCATGTTCCAGCATATCATTCATGTTAATCTTTTTTTTAGGTTTATTTTAAATTTTATTATGTTATGATAGTCACCATACATCATTAGTTTTTGATATAGTGATCCATGATTCATTGTTTTCGTATAACACCCAGTGCTCCATGCAGTACGTGCCCTCCTTAATACCCATCACCAGGCTAACACATTCCCCCACCCCCCTCCCCTCTAGAACCCTCAGTTTGTTTCTCAGAGTCCATAGTCTCTCATGGTTCATCTCTCCCTCCGATTTCCCCCCCTTCATTTTTCCCTTCCTTCTCCTAATGTCCTCCATGCTATTCCTTATGTTCCACAAATAAGTGAAACCATATGATAATTGACTTTCTCTGCTTGACTTATTTCACTTAGCATAATCTCCTCCAGTCCCATCCATGTTGATGTAAAAGTTGGGTATTCATGTTAATCTTATTCTTTTTTTTAATTTATTTGAGAGAGCAAGAGAGCACAAGCAGGGGGAGCAGCAGAGGGAGAGGGAGAAGCAGACTCCCCACTGAGCAGGGAGCCCCATGTGGGGCTCGATCCCAGGACCCTGGGATCATGACCCAAGCTGAAGGCAGACACTTAAGGACTGAGCCACCCAGGTGCCCCTTTGTTAATCTTATTCTTGCTTCTAATTTAAAAGTATAAGGAAAAGCCACAAACTTTAGGGATCCATTTATAAACCAATGAAAAAAGAGTTCTAAATATCTGCAGTTGGAAACTGTATTAATTATCTGTCTTTGGGCAAGTCACTTTTGCTGTCTGGATCTCAGTTTTCTCATCCGTGAAATGGGAGACATTAAAGGACCTTAAAAACCCTTTTCTTAGGGCACCTGGGTGGCTCAGTCGTTAAGCGTCTGCCTTCGGCTCGGGTCATGATCCCAGCGTCCTGGGATCGAGCCCCACATTGGGCTCCCTGCTCAGCGGGAAGCCTGCTTCTCCCTCTCCCACTCCCCCGGCTTGTGTTCCCTCTTTGTCTCTCTCTGTCAAATAAATAAATACAATCTTAAAAAAAAAAAAGCCCCTTTCTTGCTCTAAATTTCCAGGTTTCTATTACTCTGTTAAAGAAGTTTATCCAGGGAGCCTGGGTGGCTCAGTTGGTTAAGCGACTGCCTTCGGCTCAGGTCATGATCCCAGAGTCCTGGGATCGAGTCCCGCATCGGGCTCCCTGCTTGGCAGGGAGTCTGTTTCTCCCTCTGACCCCACCCCCTCTTGTGATCTCTCTCTCTCTCAAATAAATAAATAAAATCTTAAAAAAAAAAGTTTATCCAGATCAGTTTGTTCTGGTGGCATCAAGCCTTCACTCCCAGTTCTCCAGTGTTGCCCTGAGTCTTACATTTCTTCCTTTAATTCTGTGAAGTTCCCCAGTATTCTGCTGGTAAAACTCCCCCTTTATTTTTATTTTTGTAGATTTTTAGTACAGTATTCCAAAAGGTTATATATAAGAATAGTACAAATTTTCCCATGTACCATTTACCCATAGTCATGTTTTGTTAGCATTTTGTCACATTTGCTCTATCATTCTCTGGTTTTGTAGGGGGCATTTTAAAGTTGCCTTTACCCCCAAATACTTGAGTATATATTTCCTCTAAATGAGGAAATTCTCTTATCTAACTACAGTATAATTATCAAAATCAGGAAATTGAACACCAATATAATGCTATTATGTAATCTACAGTCCATATTTAAATTTTTCCAATAATCCCAATAAATCCCCCTAAAGATTTTTTTTTTTCTCCTGTTACAGGATCCAATCCAGAATCACACCTTGCATTGAGCTGTCATGTCCTTTGGACTTCATTAATCTGAAACAGATCCTCAGCCTTTGTCTTTCTTGACTTTGACATTTTTCAAGAGTACAAGCAATTTATTTTCTTGGCTATCCCTCAATTTGGATGTGTACAATGTTCCTCATGATCCAATTTGAGTTATGCACTTCGAGCAGGAATATCCCCGAAATCATGTCATGATATTTGACCCCTACTGGTGCCCCACTTTTAAAATTAAGCTACTTCAAGTTGAATTCCTACCATCTGAGATTTTAAAAAAGTTATGACTAATTTAAGGCTTTAGTTGCTGAAGACCCACAGGTTCTTTTAATGCAGTTTCAGTGGTAACATGTGTCATCACTTGGGCCTGGCTCCATCCCAGCTGGGAAGCAGGAGTTTGGGCCAAAGACGACCAGTGATAAATAGACCATGAAAGTCAGCTAAGTCAGGGGAGGGTAGATGGGTAGGTCCAGGAAGTCAGAGTCCATGAGGTCGAAGTCTGCAAGCGCCAGTCAACAAGGATAGTAAGCACTGACTGCGGGGCGGGGGTTGTGGGCTCACTGCCCAGCATTATAGAGCTAATGGGTGGAGCTGGCCCTGGGCCCATGGGTGGTAGTCACAGACCTCAGTGGAGGGCAGGAGTAAGGTGTTTCTGGCTATGGCAGATTCTGGGGTGACAGCACTATCTCGCATACCTCAAGGTTGGCATTACTCTGCAATTTCCCCTCACTCTGGACCAGTGCTTCTCAAATCTTAATATGCACAAGAATTCCCTGGAGATCTGGTGCAGGTGCAGAGCCGGATTCCGTAGGTCTGGGATGAGGCTTGATATTTTGCATTTTTAACCAATCTGTCCCCATGTCACGCCTGACCACGCTTTGGGTTTCAAAGCCGTAGGAGAACACTGTTTTTGGCTATGGCAGCAATGGATGTGCCGACGCTACCCCACATACATTGGAGTCCGCATTTAGGGGAAGATTCCCCTCGATACCATCATCTAGAAGCTTCATTGAATCAGCCAGTTCAGAACACACTGAATACCCTACTGAGTTATTTAAATCCAAAAAAGCGACTCCAAAAAGATAAAGAGGTGACAAAGGCAAAGGAGACATATTTGGCACACCGCCTAGCCAGAAATAAAGTGAAACTCTGTACACATTAAGCAATCAATAATGGCTTTCTAAAAAATAAGTTCACATAAAAATCTCATTTTGATAGCCCTGAAAACATGCATGTCCCAAGAAAGGGGGGCTATACCCCTGGCTGGGGAAGTGTTGGCTTTGCATCAATCCTCGCTTTTTCTATAGAAAATTATAGTCTACCTACATAACAAACCTGGTGACTCAGGCTGATTTCCTTTTAGCAAGCACCTCTAAATAGGCCCGGCACAGTCTTCCCATAATACTCCCAGATGTTCTAAAACAGAGAAGGTTAGAATTGAAGGAACAAGGGCATTACTCACAGGAAACACGAACCTGCTTCTTTAACAATTCACATTTCTGGCAAACTCTTTAAAATCAGTGTTTTTGTAAGGCTCTGCTTTGAAAAGGCAAGAAGTGCCAGTTGGTATTACAGCTCTGTGGCAGGTAAATTTAGGACATGGCAGCAGAAACACTATATGAAAAGCCAGTCTAGCAATGCAGCAAATTATTTACTACATTTGCTTTCAATTAAAGGGAAAGGAACTTCATCTTCAGAAAAAAAGATGCTGTTTTCCTCCAGCAGAGGGAGCCTATGCCAAAATCAACCCTGAAATACCAGTGTTCATACGTTCTTGTCAGAGTGAAGTAAGGGGTCATTTGCCCCCCGCCTCGCAAAAAAAAAAACAACCCTCAGTTACAGTTTATTGAAGCACAAAAGCATGACGATGGACTTGCAATAATGATTTCAGGTGTTCCATGAATGCTTGCTTAGTGAATAAATGCTCTGCCTCCTCCCTCAGGGAGCCTTCTGTTTTGGTGACTTCTCATGCACACATCATGGAACGTCAGCATTAAATCACACACCTGGCTTCTGGGAGGAGCCCACTTAGTAAACTGAGTTTGGTGGTGGAGGTGCAGGGCTAACTTCAGTTAAGGGCCTCCTATGGCACATAATTTATTTTTAATCTTCACATCATCCCAGAGAAAAGAGCCCCATGCCCTCTTGAGAGGAGGCAACTAGTGATTTGCTTATGTTCACACCCCTAGGAAGTGGGAAGGTTGGATTCTTGTTCTAAATCTTCCTTCTACTGGAGTAGGATTATACATCCATAACTTTGTTACGTAACTGAAAGATTTCTCATTGTGGTGGAGCATACTTCCCTGCCCTACTGATGGGCTCTGCCATGCGAACTGCTTTGGTCAAAGGAATGTTAGTGACATAGAAGCTTTATTTTTCTTTTTAAAGATTTTTAAAGTAATTGCAACCCAGGGCATGAACTCACGACCCCGAGATCAAGAGTTGCATGCTCTTCAGAGCCAGCCAGGTGCCCCCATAGTAAAAGCTTTAAACATGCCTGCATAGTTTGTCTTGTCCTGAAATACATGGAGTTGGGCTGAACCCTACATGCAGCCTGGAGCAGAGCCACTCCACCTCCAGATGACCTGCAGACCATCAGCCAGAAAAATCAATATCTGTTATTATAAGCCATGGAGATTTGGGATTGTTTGTTACAAAGTAAATTTGACTAATACAACTCCGTGAATTATACCTAGCCCCAACTTGCAGATGAGAATACCGGGGCATTTAAATGGCTTACTCAAAGAGGAAAGTAATTCCCCAGGGGCACCTAGTAGAGTCCTTCTGATCTCATTGGCCAGAAACATGTAACATGGCTACCTACACTACAAGCGAGGCTGGAAAAGTATCTGACATTATCATTCTCTACTGTGGAGAGTAGGGTCCCCCATCCTAGAAAAAAGAGATAAAGGGTTTTTGAATGGCCATTTAATAGTATCTGCCATCCCATTGTTGTCAGGCTCCAAGGCCCATTATCTTCATTACCCCATGTTGTGTTCTATCATAAGTAGGTAGAAGCTACTTGGAAGTCCCTTCAACTTGATTTCGGTGAGCTCAATATGGTGGCATGATTTGGCTTGTCCTTTTGCACTTCTGCACTTGCCATGAGATCACCCTCCAGGTAACTGAGAACCCTAGGGGAATGAGGACACACGTGGAGCCAACCTGAACCCACACAGAGCTACCCCATGAATGAGGACAACTAAATGTTTGTTGTTGCAAGCCCATTAGATTTAAAGGTGTTTATGTATTTTAAAATAATAGCAACAGTGTTTTGAAATTTACCAAGCCCTAGCTGGCTATCAAGTATAGACTCTAAACTAATGGTACAGGTGAGGTTCAATTTGTAACTACCCAAGTGTATCTGCACATGGTACTGCCTGGCTATTAAGAGGATTCTTCTTAGGAAGAAAATCTTCTAGAGAATCTTCTAGGACATCCCCCTCTCCCCAGTGCCCTCAGTTTGACTGGTATACAATAGTGTGGGTGCTCCTCCATTCAGAGGCAGTTCAAAGGGGACGAATTCTCACATGGGAGTGCCAGGAAGGTGCTATATGTGGGCTGATACACTTGTTACAGGTACCGAAAGCCCTGAGCACGGTGAGGAGGAAGCAATGGAGACAAGGTTGAGAATGACTCCTTAATCACCATTACCTCCGCTACTGTTGCCTAATCTCAATAAAGTGTGTTATGACCACTTACTCTCCCAAACTTCAGGTCATAGAATCTTTTGAGAGCAAGTCGATAAGAACAACAACAAAAAAATTGCCAGAACTGTGCGAACCATTATATTGTGGCCACAGCTGGTACTAAATAAATGTGTCCGATACTAGGCATACAACAGCTAATAAAAAACTCTGCCTCTGTTCTCCTGGAACTTGTAATAATGTAAGTAGTATTGTTTTTGCAATCATTTTCTATAATAAATAATTTCCAGATGGATAAAATATTTAAACATTTAAAAAGCAATCATACTGGGTGTTATATGAAAACAATGGATTGTGGATCACCACATCAAAAACTAATGATGTATTGTATGGTGACTAACATAACATAATAAAATTAAAAAAAAATAAAAAAATAAAAAGCAATCATACAAGTTGTAGAAGAAAACACACAAGAATGATTTTATATATGTTGTCAAATATATGACAAACAATATTAGTGTTTTAAATTTCACAAACCAAGAAAGAGCAACAATTCGAAGGAAAAATAGAAAAGGACATAAAAAAGGAATCTCCATATAATGATATGCAAAAGACTTCAAACTTCGGCAAAAATTATCTTCAAACTAGAAAAATGCAAATTAAAATGAGATACTATTTTTAATCTAGCCGAGTGGCAGAAATAGGTAAGTAAAATTCATAGCACAGTTAACTGGTGGGGCAACAAGCACTCTAACACACTACTGGGGGGTAACCAGGTGCTGCCTCTTTGGAAGGCAATTTGGCAACACTGATCAAAAACTGCGCACGTGGAAACAACACAATCTGAGAGTCCACTGATGAATGGATAAAGAAGTTGTGGTATCTGGTATAGACAATGGAATATTATTCAGCCATAAAAAAGAGTGGAATCCTGCCATTTGTGACAACACGGGTGGACCTTGAGAGCATTATGCTAAGGGAATAAGTCGAAGACAAATACTGTGTGATCACACTTATATGTGGAATCTAAAAACAAAACAAAACAAAACTCCATAGAAAAAGAGATCAGATTTTTGGTTACCAGAGGTGGGAGGTGGGAAGAGGGGGGACTGGAGGAAGGGAGTCCAAAGGTACAAACTTCGAGTTACAAGTAGGTACTAGGGATGTAATGTGCAGCATAATGACCATAGCTAACACTGCTGTAGGATTTTTGGACAGTTGTTAAGAGAATAAATCCTAAGAGTTCTTATGACAAAGAAAAAAATTTTTTCCTTTTTCTGCTTTTTCTTTTTATTGTATCAATATGAGATGATGGATGCTAACTAAACACTGTGATAATCATTTCACAACATATGTAAGTCAAGCCATTATGCTGTATATCCTTATCAGTGATGCGTGTCAATTATATCTCAATAAAACTGGAAAAAATATTGGGGAAATAATTGTCTTGGCTATAGGTGTACAAAGATGTATGTCTAATACATGATAGCATTATAAGCAATGGCAAAAGACTAGAAACAACCAGAATGCCCGTTAAGAGGGTATAGTTAAATGAAGTGTGGTACCACCTGGACAATGAAATACTATCCAGCCACAAAAGGTACAAAGTAGATCTGTATATGTTACATAAGAAGTTCTTCAACAGACATGGTCAGATTCAAAAAGTAGGGTCCACAACAGTGCTTGTAGCATACTCTGCTTGCACATGCATGTGTGTGGACATGTCTAGAATATTCCTGGGAAAATTCGTAAGAAACAGGTAAAATTGTTTGCATGAGGATGAAAACTGGAGACAGTCTGAGATGAGAGGAAAACTGATCTCTCATTTGATATACCACCTCGTACACTTGGGGGAGTGTGTGTGTACCAAATGCATGCAGTCTTTTTTAAAATGAAAATCTAGTTAATACAATAGAATAATTGAACAGTCCCTAAAAGGTGTACAGAAAAACAAAAAGAAAGCCTAATAGCCTTCCTATTACTTTAAAATATCAATGCATTTAAAAGGATAACTTTTTTTTTTAAACAATGATCTAGTGATTAGACTGTGGAAGGCTGACTCTTCAAGGACTACTGAATTTCATTCAGTAGACAGAGAATGACCTGAAAAGCAAACTAATGACAGTTTCTCAGTCAGGAAGGGAGGTACGGTTATTTACATAACTCTGAGGACATACGGAAGATAATGTCTGCATTATCTTCATGGCCCATCTTCTACTGCAGACAGGCCGAAGGGACAAGACCCTTGAGTTACACCTATGCCGGGACTGGTCCAAGAGGATTAAAGTGTTTCTGAGGCACCGAGTCATTATGAAATTTGAAAGCAATCACTTCTGTCAAGTTGAAAAAAAAATTCCACAACTATTACTCTCTCCTTAAAATACAATGGAAATAAGTGTGTTAGAGTTTTATGGGGGTAAATGCCGAGTAGCTGCACTGTACTTCAGTAATGAAAGTGCCCTCAATGCAAACAAAACAAAACAAAACAAAAACCACAAAAAGCTGCCTATCAAAAGGTACCACTTCTATGGTCGAATGAATATTCTTGTTATCTGTCAATCAATGAAGAGGTGTTTCAGCGCATCTCTTATATCCTCAAGAGCAGCTAAGGGGAAATATTGCAGTTTGATGTGATATGGTCATGCCTTAGGGGAATGTACAGTTTTGTCATGGGGACAGATTTCTGTTTTAATCGATGAAGTACTGAAGACAAAGTTACTGGCATTTGGAGAAAGGAGAAGCCTGAGGAGGCTTTACACAGGATTTGGAACAGAAGCTGTACCTAAAGGTAAGAGTACCCAGGGAGGTAAAACAACAGGAGCAAAGACCCAGAGGTGGACTACCAGCAGATTGAGAAAATGGACGCCAGTGGAATAGCACATCATGCTGTGAAAGACAGAGAATGTTCGGGTTGAACAAAGAAGCTCAGTCCACTTTGTAGCAGGCTTGGAAGCCATGCAGAACTGTGCAATTCAGGGCACCTGAGTGGCTCTGTTGGTTAAACGACTGCCTTCAGCTCAGGTCATGATCCTGGAATCCTGGGATCAAGTCCCACGTCGGGCTCCCTGCTCAGCAGAGAGTCTGCTTCTCCCTCTGACCCTCCCCCTTCTCGTGCTCTCTCTCATTCTCTCTTGCAAAAAAAAAAAGTGTGCAATTCATGTGTTACCCATGTACTTACAAAATTATGTCTTACCACATGATAACGGATGATTGGGAGAAGGGGGAAAGGAAGGGTCCTGGCCCTTATGGTTAAATATTTGAGATAACCTAAATATTAGGTTAAAAAAGGCTTTTCCCCCCCAACATATGATTTCTCAGTGCAGTATGAATCTCCAAGAGTGGGTCAGAGTTTGCAAAGAAAATATATGACCAAAGGTCCCTCCTTTTGCATAATCTCCAATATCACAACTCCGTTTGGGAAATGCCAGAGAGGCAACAAGGAACCTCTCCTACTTCCAGCCTAAGAAGTGGGTTGAGGACTTGCACAAGGTCTACAAGCTGTGAGGTGTAAAATGAGCTAAATTGTTGACATGAAAGAAAACCTGGGAACTCTCCTTTAGGACTACACAAGTTGCCCTCCAACTGGAGTCCCTCTCCCACACATAGAATTCTGACACCTCTCCACTACTCAAAGAAGTGTGATACTAGGAAATACCAAATGGGAGGGCAGTGCTGTGGGGGGCTCCTCAAATGAAGAGGGAGCTGAGAAGCAGGAGGGAAAACAGATGGTAAAGAGGAGCAGAAGCTCTGGCAATGATGTCTTGGGAAAGACAAAGGAAGAGGAGAAGTCAGCCTATGCGTCCGCACTGTAAATTATCCTCAGGGGGCACCTGACAGGCATGTGTGAGAGGAGCGGATAGTATCACTTTGGCCCAAGCTATGGGTGCAGGGCCAAGGAGATACCAGTTTGGTGGTGGT
The DNA here is from genome assembly GCF_964656455.1 of Halichoerus grypus. Classification (NCBI taxonomy): domain Eukaryota; kingdom Metazoa; phylum Chordata; class Mammalia; order Carnivora; family Phocidae; genus Halichoerus; species Halichoerus grypus. Next base: position 99,826,561 of record NC_135727.1, read on the forward strand.
GGTGGGGGGGGGTTTGGGAACAGGGGTTGAGCTAGATCCACACCAACATGACTTTTCCCATCTCAAGTTTCTGAGTGCCTCCCCATCCCTGGCGTATGGTGGTTCACTGAGGTGGACCACTTGGAGTTCAAAGTCAACAATTTCAAGTCATAAAATCGGAAAGAATGAAATTCTGGACATAGGACTAGACACAGTCCAATGTCTTAACAAATGAATATCTTCCGCAACAAATCGAAACAAATCATTTTATTGAAACTGGAGGGAAGAAAGACATAATTCTCAAGTGAGCTGAGGAAAATAGAAAAAAAATCACCAAATACTAATTTAAGGTGATAAAATGTTATTGGTATTCTCTTTATTTAGAAAGCTGCTTGTAAGGTTTTATTTCAGTGAATGTGAAAATATTTGTTATGGGCTGCTACTGATCCACCCACACTTATTCTACCATAAAAATGACCTTCAACCAGAATTCCCTTCAGCAAAGGAGTTTTGTGGAACTCAATGCCTATAGCTAGAGAAAGACTACATAACTGATCTTCAGAACCAATCAAATATCTTAAATTTACTTGTCAAGCAACAGTATGTGTATGTTCTGCAAATACTGTGTCAAGCTCTGTATAGAGTCTACAGAACTAATAAAAGACACACAGTGCATGACCTCCAAGTACGTATAACTGGACAAGAGGCTGAGGGCTACACAAACACCCATCAGAGCTGCAGAGACTGTCTGAGAAGCAAAATAATGGAGGGAAAAATACAAAGGTGCACGTTACTGAGATATCCAAAGCCAGCTTGGTCTAATTTAGAAAGGTTGAAATCTTGTATTAAAAGCTTTCTTTAATCTGGATTTAAATGAGATGGGGGAGCTATTGATGTGACAGAAACAAGGCTGTGATCTGTGGGGATCAGTGTTAAGAAGTTGTGAGCTAAGAGTCTACCGCCACTTCTCCAGCCCTTTGGGTCATTCCAAGAATGTACTAGAAGAGTTCACGCGATGGCAAGGGCCTCTCAGCTTTAGTAAGGATACTCCTTTAAGTCAGGCATGTGGGGTTCAATGTTAAAGAATAACCGAGGATCCAAATGATTACTCTGGATACAACACCTCATTTATCAGTTTCCAACAGCTGTTATCACCGGTCTAAAGGTATTGGGAATATAGCTAAATCTGTCCATCCTGGCCACGGTCTCATGGTTAGTCCTACAGTCTTTGCCCCATTTGCAAATTCTCTGTGATACTGGAAAGTAAGACAGCCATAGGAATGCTGGGATTTCTGGTTCCGGAAGTGGGGCCACCAGCAATTAAGATCTGCATGGGTCAGGCCAGATCAATGTGTCCTAGCTTCTCTGAAACCACATAGTCTCTGGAGCTAGTGTCCATTTCCTTAGACCTGATGGGAAGTGGGGAGATGAACTTCACTGACTCTATCACAGCCCCAAATATCTGCCTCCTTCTCTTTTTTAGGAAGGGTTCCGTCCTCCAGCGGCCCAAGTGGTACCCAGATCTACATGTGTGCCCTGTTGTTCCTGGTTGTCGTTCCACATCTGAGACCCCAAGAGTCATCTGCTTTTTTGCCTTTAGGCCATCTTTCTCTGGAGATTCCCACACTCTGTATTTCACTGGAGCAGTTAGGGGGGTCTTAGGAGAGCAGAGTTCCAGAAAACTCCAACTGGTCAATAATGATGAGCACTTCAGGCATGGCAGAGTAAGAGGGCTACAGAGAAACACAGAAGGAAACCAAGCTGTGTCACCTGAGGATCAGCTTACCAGCCTTTCTGGGGGCATCCCCATTTTATGCCTTTTTGTATGTGCCCCAGAGCTCTCACCTTGGCTAAGTCTTGAAGTTAGAAGGGATATATTTTAGCAGAAAACAAAGAGGGAAAAGCATTCTAGGTAGGAGTGACAGTGAGCAATGGCCAAATGTGATGCTTCAAGCACTCTGAAGAAGAGAAATGAAGGGAGCTTGTTGATAGACTGGGATAAAAGAGAGAGACGACTTGATGACATAGTGAGAGTATGAGTACAGGGAGGGGTGAATGGAGGTTCTGTTCAGCTGTCTTCCATTTCCAGGGAACATGGAATGACAGGAAATTTCCACTGAGTAAGAGGAAATGGTCAGAACATCTGACAACACGGTTGAATGCAAGAAAATGCTGAGACCACAGTCTGCAGAGTAACTTCTCCTTTTTGCTTTCTTGATCAAGGGCAGATTTTGTCACTAGCAATTAGTATTTAATTAGCAAGTTTCAAAGTTTAATAATAATATATGTCACCAAATAGAACCATATAATTGAAAAATAGCTCAAATTTTAACCCCCTTTGTCAATGCCCTTACAAAAAAAATTTTTTTAATTCCACTTTATATTTCTTCAGTGTCTCATTTACTATCTCTCTCCATCTCCCCTTACTTGGGCTTCAGTGTTGCATGAACTCTACTAAATTTAGGAAGATCCAGTTACATCTCTAAGCAAAGGGTTTTCTGCAGACAATCCTGTCAGAACACACCCTCAAGGAGAATTTATTATGGAGTAAAAGTGGATGGGAAAAAGGGGTTTTGATCACTGGAAGAAAGGAACATACTTCCAAATAAGAATCTGTGTGAAAGTGCTGTATAAATGATAATAGTGGTAATGATTATAATTATTCAGTCTTTTGGTTCTTTTTTTTTATTCGAACTTAGGATCCCATGCAAAAGATTGAATATAGGTATATAATTTAGCCCTGCATTTCTTTTCATACACTAGTCTACACAATTTTCTCTTCAAACAGAAGAGTGAGGATGAAACATCCCTTGCAATAACCCACCTTCCCTAATAAATTGCACCGGTAGAAGAATTAAAGGACTGGACTGTGGCGTCGCCACTGGGATCAAGAATGGGAGAGGAGGCCCCAGAGAAAGAGAAGTGGAGGTCTGCAATACGGGATGTGTTATGGGTCAAAGTATATCCCTCCAAAAAGACATGTTGAAGTCTTAATCTCCAGTACCTGTGAATGTGACCTTATTTGGAAATTGATGATTAAGTTGAGGTCACTGGGGTGGGCCTTAATCCAATAGGACTGTGATCCTCACAAAAAGTGGAAGTTTGGACGTAGGCGTGCACACAGGGAGGACAATGTGAAGGCACAGAACACACCATGTGAAGATGAAGGTACAGATCTACAAGCCAAGTGATGCCAAAGCCTGCCAGCAAACCACCAGAAGCTCGGGCAGAGACATGGAACAGATCCCACCTCACGGCCCTTAGAAGGAAGCAACCATGCCAACACCCTGATCTTGGACTCTGCCCTCCAGAACTATGAGGCAATAAATTTCTATTGTTTGTAAAACCAAGTTCATGGTACTTTGTTACAACAGCCTTAGGGAACTAACACAGGGTGGTAAGGGCAAGAGGCGAGGAGCAGCACCACTTCTTTACAAGGAACAGGGCTCCCCTTCCTCTGGTTGTTTCCCCATGATATTCTCCTCAACTCCACTTTTAGCAACTCAGGGTCAGGAATAGGATTAAGAGCTGCAGGGCCACATATGGTATTTGCAAAGAGCAATATCCTAAAACCAAATACACATACCCAGCCTGGGTTGCTGTGTTGTCCAAAGATACCTATGAAGTTCCAGCTTGAGGCCCAATGCCCCATGGCCTCCTCCTACAAGGAGACAGAGGGCCCCCCGAGAACCTTGGGGGTGGCAGCGTTCAAAGTAGCAGTGCATTGTTCTTCAGTTTGACCTTCAAGAAGGCCCTTTCAGTACAACATGATCACTGCAGTTAACACTGCTGTATGGTATATTTGAAAGTTGCTAAGAGAATAGATCCTAAAAGTTCTCATTGCAAGGACAAAAACATTTTTCCTTTTTTCTTTTTTTTGGTATCTACATGAGATGATGGATGTTAACTAAACTTTCTCTGGTAATCATTTCACAATATGTGTAAGTCAAGTCATTATCTGTATACCTTACTTATATAGTACTGTATCGTCAATTACATCTTAGTGAAAAAAAAAAAAAAAAAAAAAAGAGGCCCTCTCAGCTGGAGTAGGCCAGAGGCTGAGCAGGCCAGCTCCAGGCCTCCCATCTTACTTCTGACCAAAATAGCTATGCTTTTCTCTCCTTCCGGAATAAGGCTTCCACATATGATTCCAATTAAATGAAGGGTTCCCCAGATTAAAGATAAATGCCTTGAAATTCCTTTGTAAGACCCCTGGGCTTCAAACTCATCTAGTAACCATTCTTCATACACACTTCACCCTACCTGCCTTAATGTCTTTCCCTCTCCTGGGAATGCCCTTATTCTTGATTCCAGCAACTGTGCCATAGTCTTGGCCACTTAAAAATACTTGTTCCCTGCAAAAAGAAGTCCAATTCTACTTGAATCTTGGGCTAGAATTCCTAGAAGCCATAGAAGTAGACCAGCCCCTGGTGTGGATGGTCATATGCCCAAATTCTAGTCAATGGGACAAAGGGGAGGTTTGCAGGTAGGCACCTAGGAAAGTTGCCTACTTGATAAGAAAGCAGAAGAATTCTGTCTCATCTTCCCCACCCCCTAACCTTTGCTTCTTGCACATGAATACAGTTGAATGAGGATGTGATTCTCAGAGCTACAACAGCCATCTTATGATCATAAGGGGGGAAAAAGAGGCATACTCCACATTTGCAACAACATGGACCTTTAAGGTAATATATTAAGTGAAATAAGACAGGAAAATACTGTATGATCTCACTTATATATAGAATCTTTAACCCCCGTCCCCAAACAACAACACAAAATCAAACTCATAGGTAGAGAGACAGAATAGTGGTCATTAGAGGTGGGGGGGTGGGAGGTGGGCAAAATAGGTGAAGGGGGTCAAATGTACAAACTTCCAGTTATAAAGTATGTCATGCAGATGTAATATACAGCATGGAGACTATAGTTAATAATCCTGTGGTGCATACTGAAAGTTTTGCTAATAATCTTAGTCCTCACAAGAAAAAAAAAAATTTGTAACTATATATGATGATGGAGAGGAACTGTGATCATTTTGCAATATATACAAATTTAGATCTTCATGTTGTACGTCTAAAACTAATACAATGTTGTAGGGCAATGATACCTTAATTTAAAAAAAAGAGAGAGAGAGGGCTGCAGAGATACTGACCCAGAACCCTGACATCCTTGAATACCTGAATCAGCACTGGAGGCCACCTACCCCCCCGGACTACATCTTGTGTAAGAAAGAACCCCTCTTCAATTCACCGCCAATCAGGTTTTCTGTTACAGTCAAATGCATTCCTCACTGATACATTTCCCACCCTCCAAGGCCCCCTCCAGGGAACATTCAGAGATCTCCACACCTGCCAACCAGACAAAATTTTTCTCTCTTTACTTCCATCTTCTTTGTGCCTACAGTCACAGCTGTTAATGCTCTTTATCACATTTGATAATTCATATTGAAATTTCATTTTTCTTTTAAATTAGAGGCCCATGAGGACAAGACCTTAATGTGTTCTTCCTCTGATAGAAGTGATCTTTTAAAACAGTGCTTTAAAATTTTTAATTGATATATACTTGACGTTACATTAGTTTCAGGCGTACAACATAGTGATTTGACAAGTCTATATATTATGCTATGCTCACCACAAGGGTAGCTACCATCTGTCACCATACAATGCTATTTTACAGTATCATTTACTATACTTCTTATGCTGTGCCTTTCTTCCCCATGACTTATTCCTTCCGTAACTGGGAGCCTGTGCCTCCCCCTCCCCTTCACCCATTTTGCTCAGCCCCCACCCCCTCCCATCTAGCAACCACCAGTTTGTTCTCTGTACTTACGGCTCTGTTTCTGCTTTTTGTTTATTCATTTGTTTTGTTTAGATTCCACATATGAGCAAAATCATATGTATGTCTTTCTCAGTCTGATTTATTTCACTCAGCATTATACCCTCTACACCCATCCATGCTGTTGCAAATGGCAAAAATCTCATCCTTATTTATGGCTGAGTAATGTTCCACTATACATACATACAACACACCCCACATCTTCTTTATCCATTTGTCTAGCGATGGACACTTTAGTTGCTTCCATAGCTTGGCTATTGTAAATAATACTACAATAAACATAGGGGTGCATGTAGCTTTTCAAATAGTGTTTTGGTTTTCTTTGTGTAAAAACCCAGTAGCGGAATTACTGGATCATATGGTAGTTCTATTTTTAATTTTTTTTTAAGGAACCTCCATACTGTTTTCCACAGTGGCCGCACCAATTTGCATTCCCACCAACACTGCAGGAAGGTTCCTTTATTTTCCTCATCCTCCTCAACACTTGTTGTTTCTTGCCTTTTTGATTCTAGCCATTCTGACAGGTGTGAAGGTGATAGCTCAGTGTGGTTTTGATTTGCATTTCCCTGATGATTAGAGATGTTGAGCGTTAAAAACAATGCTTCTAAAATATTAATGTGCATACAAGTCACCTTATGATCTTGTTAGAAGTGGAGATCCCTGGCCCCAACCGCTGAGTGTCTGATTCAGTGGTTCTGGGGTGGGGCTGAAGAATATGTATCTCAAACAAGTTCTCAAATGATGCAGGTGCACTGTCCAGGGTCACTCTGAGGAAACACTGCTGTAAGACACAGCTCACCATTTCTATAATCCTTGTCACACACCACTTCTGTTAACCTCTTTCCTTTTTGTATTGTATCCCCAGTGATTTTGTGAACTCCTTGAGGGCAGGTATCATGTTTCACACCCCTTGGTACCTCCAGAGTACCTAGCCCAGCAGCACTCAACCACCTTTACTGAGTAACTGAATGGAATGAATGAGTGAAATGAATACAGCACCTAACCTTCAGGTCTGGTTTCTTCTTCTCCCTAACAGTGATAAATATGACACAAGCCACTACCTCAACTGATATTTCTGCAGGGTTTCAGAATTCTAGTCAATAAGATGCAGCCAAGAGCCCTTTTCTTAATACTGGACCCCATTACAATGTAGAGACACTAGGATTTCACTTCTGATTCCTGTTGCATGAAGTCACATATTTTTATGAGGTACAAATTTTTTATTATACATTTTGTTCTCTCTGGTTCTCTGAGCCAAGAAGTGCCACTTAAAATAATCTAATAAGTAAATAAATTTTCCTCCAGGCAAAACCTCTTTGTCACATATATGCATTATCTGGTTAGAAAACATTATCCAGGGTGGTGGGAGTGCATAGAGAGTTCTTCCTGGAACCTGTAATGGTTGAATTGTTGCAAGGAACATTAAATTTGATTCTTATTTTGTTTTCTGATGGGCCTTGTTTTCAGGGAGGCCACTTATGAAGAATAAAATCTATAGTATTAGGACAGAGTTGGGGATGGGAGCCTGAATCTCATCCACCACACAACTGTACTGAGTGTGGGGGCTACGGCTACGAAAGGAAATCTTTCCTTTCACCCAAAGAGTGGAAATTAATCTCTATGCTGATGACCAAACCTTAAATAGCAGCATTATTTCTGAATGGATATTGCTGTTTAGACAGTTTAACAGGAAATGCTCCTATCAGCAGGATGCCAGGTCTGTGCCACTTTTTCAAAAGCAAAGGCCATGGTAAAAAAGACCCACAGAGAGACATCCCCAATGGAAATTTGCTGAGCTGTTTCCTCTTTGTTCTCTCTTAATAGCAAGGGTGAAATGACCTGTTTAGGCCATAAGAAGAAAATATGGTAAAAAGATAAAAGCTGATAGATTCATTTCCAAGGTTTAAAAAGTACCAATGAAAGATAAATTACCTGGGCTCTATTTAATACATTCCAACCTCTGACTCTACAGTGGGGATCTGCTGGACCCAGCACCCAATGTCCGTTTACTTATTCATTCAAAACCACTTACCAAGTACCCAAGCATAGTGGTTCAACAATCACCTTTGAGACCCCACTGCGTGAATTCTAACTATAGCTTCACTGTGTATGTGCTGTGAGAAGCTGGTGAAACCACTACCCTCTCCGAGCCCCAGAGTAATCACCTGAAAATGGAGACAGTAATAGAAGTTATCTCATAGGGTATGTCCTCGCTCCTCACAGTGTGGACCATGAACCTGGAGCATCAACACCACCTGGGAGCTTCTAAGACCTGCAGAATATTAGGTACTGCCCCAGACAGAGTGAGCCAGAATCTGCCTTTTAACAAGATCCTTAGGTGATTTCTATGCACGTTAAAATTTGAGAAGCACTGGATACATAAGAACACAGTCTCTGGAGAAATGTCTGTTCATGTCTTCTGCCCAATTTTTAATTGGATTGTTGGGTTTTTTGGGTGTTGAGTTGTATCAGTTCTTTATATATTTTGGATACTAACTCTTTACTGGATATGTCCTTTGCAAATATCTTCTCCCATTCCATAGGTTGTCTTTTAGTTTTGTTGACTCTTTCCTTCGCCATCCAGAAGCTATTTTGATGTAGTCACAATAGTTTATTTTTGCTTTTGTTTCCCTCGCCTCAGGAGACTTATCTAGAAAAATGTTACTACAGCTGATGTCCGAGATATTTCTGCCTGTGCTCTCTTCTAGGATTTTTATGGTTTCAGGTCTCACATTTAGATCTTTCATCCATTTTGAGCCTATTTTTGTGTATGGTGTAAGAAGGTGGTACAGTTTCATTCTTTTGCATGTAGCTGACAGGTTTTCCCAATACCATTTGAAGAGATTGTCTTTTTCCCATTGGATATTGTTTCCTGTTTTATTGAACATTAATTAACCATGTAATTGTGAGTTTGTCCCTGGGTTTTCTATCCTGTTCTGACCTCTGTGTCTATTTTTGTGCCAATGCCATACTGTTTTTGATTACTACAGCTTTGTAATATAACTTGAAGTCTGCAATTGGGATACCTCCAGCTTTTTCTTTTTCAAAACTGCTTTGGCTATTTGGGGTCTTTTGTGGCTATGTATAAATTTTAGGATTGTTTGCTCAACATGACTCATCATCGGGGAAATGCAAATCAAAACTACAAGGAGCTATCACCTCACACCTGTCAGAATGGCTAAAATCAACAATACAAGAAACAACAAATGTTGGTGAGGACATAGAGAAAAAGGAACCCGTATATACTGCTGGTGGGAATGCAAACTGGTGCAGCCACTCTGGAAAACAGCATGGACATTGCTCAAAAAGTTAAAAATAGAATGACCCTATGACCCAGCAACTGCACTACTAGGTATTTACCCAAAGGATACAAAAATACTGATTTCAAAGGGATATATGCACCCCCATATTTATAGCAGCATTATTTGCAATAGCCAAATTATGGAAGCAACCCAAGTGTCCGTCAACTGATGAATGGATAAAGAAGTGGTATATTTATACAATGGAATATTATTCAGCCATAAAAATGAATGAAATCTTGCCATTTGCAATGACATGGATGAAGTCACAGTATAATGCCAAGTCAGTCAGAGAAAGACAAATACCATATGATTTCACTCATATGTGGAACTTAAGAAAACAAATGAGCAAAGGAGGGGGGGCAGAGAGAAAGAAAGAGAGAGACAGAGAACACAACAGGCAAACCAAGAAACAGACTCTTAACTATAGAGAACAAACTGATGGTTACTAGAGGGGAGGTGGGCAGGGGGATGGGTAAAACAGGTGATGGGGATTAAGGAGTGCATTTGGTGTGATGAGCACTGGGTGATGTATGCAAGTGTTGAATCACTATATTGTACACCTGAAACTAATATTACACTGTATGTTAACTATACTGGAATTAAAATAAGTTTAAACCTCTCTAAATCCCAGGGCACCTGGGTGGCTCAGTTGTTAAGCATCTGCCTTCGGCTCAGGTCATGATCCCAGGGTCCTGGGATCGAGCCCGCATCGGGCTCCTGGCTCCTCGGGAAGCCTGCTTCTCCCTCTCCCACTCCCCCTGCTTGTGTTCCCTCTCTCACTGTGTCTCTCTCTGTCAGAAAATAAAAAATCTAAAAAAAAAAAAAAACTCTCTAAATCCCAAGCTGACTTTCCAAGAGTCCTTCTTAATGTAATTTTTTTCTTCAATCCATGTTTACAGACAAAATTTATAAGTATCTATTAAACGAACAACCAAAAAAAGAAAGAAAACTTAGTCTCTTGAACACAAACTGCCTGAATCCTAGCTCTACCAGTTACCATCTCTGACTCCTTAAAACAGTACTTAACCAATTTGTGCCTCCATTTCTTAACCCATAAAATAGGGATGATAATAAAAACTCAACTCACTGTTGAGAAGAGTAAATGAATGAACACATGTGAAGAGCTTATAAAAGGGCATAGCACGTAAGTATTCAGTAAGACTACTGTTATGGTGAGGATTAATTGAGTTGTAAATGCTGAGTGCAGTAAATAAATAGAAAGTACTTGGTAAATATTTGCTGCAGTGGACAAAATGCTGTTGGGTGTTGTCAGGAAAGAGGATTTAAAAATAGACTCTAACTAGGGCACCTGGGTGACTCAGTTGGTTAGGCGTCTGACTCTCGATCTCAGCTCAGGTCTTGATCTCAGGGTTGTGAGTTCAAGTCCCTCATTGGGCTCCATGCTGGGCATGGAGCATAGTTATAAAATAAATAGGAAAAAAAAATAGACCCTGACCTCATGACACTTGGGACTTATTGGTACTAATCCTGCTTACACATGGTGCCCATTAAAAAAAGCCATCACAATAACAGTCTTTCTGAAGCACCCACTCAGTGGTAGTCAAGGCATCCATGCCACAGCCTGGATTTTAAATGATGGATCTAAACTATAATTCATGAGCCAAACTTGAGTTAATACTGCTCTAGACACCATGAAGTGACTAATATGGTGTGGGGGAAAAGCCACATTCTTTGGGTCTCTCATTTTCAAGCAGTCCTCATATATTGCTCCCTGAGATTTATAAAGTGGACAGCATTAAAAAGAGCCCTATCTATCTAGTAAATTATGTGGAAACAAGTTGATTCTGCTCGATTGGGGGGAAAGGGCTTAGTTGTTATAGCTGATTCTACACATCTACACTATTTCCTAGGATAAGGTGTGTCCTGCAATGGTTCTTAAACTTGGCTGCCTATTAAAATCGTCTGGAGCGCTTTTCCAAAATACTAATACCCAGGCCCCACTGGCTGAGATACAGATTTAATTGCTTTGGAATAAAGCTCAGGCATGGGTATTATTTTTAAAGTTCCCCAAGTGATTATAATGTGCAGCCATGGTTGAGAAACACTGCTATAAAACACATTAGGCCCAAAGGTGCCCCCAGTTAGTGGAGGGAATTAGCAGAAAGTGAAGAAGAATCAAGGACAAAAGAGGAAAAGAAGAGAAGCATATCAGAAGGGATAGCTAATCAGCATTCTGCTTCTATGTCTTGGGATAAACCACCAGAAATGTGGCTTTTTTCTCCACCAGGCCAACTAGGGGTTTTATAAATGTGATTTAGTTCCAGACATTCAGCACAGGTCCAGCATAAATCAGAACCCTGAAGTAGCAGGACAAAAGGGGACAGATCCAGAAATGTAAGACTGAGAAAATGGGGTAAGGAGGAAACCGTCCAAAATAATTGCCATAAAGCCTACCGCCTTTACTCAAAGTTTTTTGCAAGGACCATCCCCCAGACTCATTTTCCCCATCAGCCAAACCTGGAAATAACCCACATGTGAGTAGAACGGGTTAAATACATCACAATAAATATACTGGTACTATTGCAAGTGATGAAATAAAGCATGGACTGCAGGTATACTCAGCAGCACGGATGAATCTTATAGACATATCATGTTGAGAAGGTGGACACATAAGCACACAAATGACATGATTACGTTTGTCTGAAATTCAAGAATGAGCAAAACCAATCAGTGGTGAGAGAAGTCAGTAGAGCAGTTCTCTTTTGGAGGAGGGACTGACTGGGAGGAGCCTGAGGGGGCCTGCTGGGTGGGTGCTGGAAATGTTCTATATCCTGGTCCGGGTGGCTTTATAATGTGTGCACATATATACACTAGTCACTGAGGTGAATACTTCAGATAGGTGCACTTGACCATATGCAAGGTATCTCAATAAAAAATAAAGGAAAAGAAACTTATTTGCTATTACTGCTCACTCAGTAAGTATTTATTGAAGGTCTACTCTGAGCCTGGCCATGTGTTAGGTGAATAGAGAGGTGTACTAAACCAACAGAGCCCTTGCCCTCTTGGCACTTAGATTCTAATGAAAATACACAACGTGGAACATAAAGAAATACATGTAATAGGTCATCATGAGGTTGTGATTGTAATAAATGCCACGAAGAAAAATTAAGCAGGGTAAGGGCTATAATGTATGTTGGGGGGGGGGCAGGGGGACGGGCCATACTGTTTTATATGGGAAAGTCAGAGAAGGTGTTTCTCAGAGAAGGCCTTGAATGTTCCAGCAAGTTCAAGGCACCTGGTTTCCACCCTGTAGCAGATTAGAGGCAGTGCATTACATGAGGATGGGAATGTCGTTTGTAGGCAGACAAATTGACAGAGCAGAGACTGTCCACTGAAAACAAGGGAAGGATGCAGGAGCTATAAACTAGCAGGCCTGAGCACTCCAATGACCCAGCATGAGGGCCACATACCTTCCCACCTCATTAGCCTCATTAGGACATCTCCATAAGGTGCAAAACAGCCTTCTGTTCTATCACTTCTCTTACTGTGTCATCCCCACTTCCTGCCCTCTCCTCCACTAGACAGTATCTTGAAGGCGGGGATTTGGTCCTGCTTGTCATTGTATCCCCAGCACCTACTACCATGAGGGGACACAGCAGAGGAATCAATAAATATTTACTATTTGCTTGGCTCTCTGATGTTGAGTCACCCCGAAAATATTGCTACAACACTACTATTTCCAGAATTCTCTGTGTAAGCATGTAATAGAATTTAGACTTCAGAATGAATAATGCATCAAGTTTTAACTTTTAAGATCAAGTGTTTAGGGGCACCTGGGTGGCTCATTTAAGCGTCTCTTGATTTCGGTTCAGGTCATGATCTCAGGGTCGTGAGATTGAGCCCTGCCTTGTGTTCCACACTGGGCACAGAGCCTGCTTAAGATTCTCTCTCTCCCTCTGCCCCTTCCTTCCCCCCGCCCCCATCCCCCTCTCTAAAAAAAAAAAAAAAAAAGATTGAATGTTTAAAACAAAAGTGTCAGCCATCTGGATCTGGAGAACTCACAGGAAACTCATTTCCCAAAGTTGTTAGGGAAATGAGGTGTTACTGTGCTAATCAATCTTGTCTTGACATCACCTGATCTCTCTCTGTCTCTGCCTCTCAGCCTGGAGTAGTGGTGTTCAAACTTCAGGGGCTAGTTAGAAATGCAGGTTTCCAGGCTCCATCCTCAGAGATTATGATTCACTAGGTCTGAGACATGGGCAAGAATAGTAAAACACCACTACTGAATGCTTAGTAATTCTAAATGCATCGTTCTAAATGCATTTCATGTCCTATCTCAGCTAATCCACAGCATAATCACATGACACACTTTACAGATGAAGAAAACGAGACACAGAAGGCTCAGGTAACTTGCCTGGGAACACACAAGTGAGTAGCTCTGAGAGCCAAACTCAGGCACTCTGGATCCAAAGCCTATGCCCTGAGGCTCCCCAGTGTATTGCCATCCGGTATGGATTTACATCAAGCAGGCCGGTGATGCTGGTGGTCTGCAGGTACCATTGTAGGAACACTGGCCTATAGCAGTCTTTCCCTTCAATTCTTGTACCCTCTATAACTACTGTTACCTTGACCCTGCGCATTCAGGGAACTCTCTCATTTCCCACATCAGAAGGGGACCACGGGCCCTATCCTTGTGGTTAAAATGATGACTAGGTCTATATCCATGAGAAGGATGGAACAGAATACAAACCACGGTAAGACTGGTAAGCAAAGGCACCTCAAACCATGGTTTGGGATGGGAGACAGAAAAGAAACGGCCACAGCCATGGAACAGATGGACAAGGCATGGGGGTGCTGTGTGGTAAGAGGTAAAAAGCTAATTGGCATTCAGCACCCTGCTTCTCTGTCTTGGACTGAAGCAGCAGGATCATCTGGGAGATCACGTAAAGATTGGCGCTCTCTGCCTGACGCCTCTCCCCGGCTTTAGGAGTGTGTTTCGTCTGGACATGGGGTAGGCTGGAGGTGTTAGAGTTAATGTCCTCAACCAATAAGGGACAGGAACCGGCAGATAAGGACACCACATTCTTCAGTCCTCCTGGGGGACAACTCTGGGTTGTGTTTCGACACCAGCAATGAAAGGTCCCCATGGGATTGTGCCCCAGCCACCCAGAAGTAACCTGTTCATCATCATCATACTCCGTTGGCTTTCTTCCCTTCTTTACCTCACTTTCTACTCCCTCACTATGCTTCCCTGGGTCACCTCCCACGTAAACTAGGCGCTCCCAAAACCTTGTCTCAGAGTGTACTTTAGGGGAAACCGAGCTAAGACAGGGAGTACTTACAATAAACATAGTGGCTACTACAGGTGAAGTTCTAAAATTGATGAATCCCTTAGTGTGTGAGGATGGCCGCTGCTGGCTGGAAAAGCCACTGATGAACACTAGAAGTTTCTGCTTTTCTTGTTGAATTCTTTTTTATTCTCTCCTTTCCAGGTCTGTGGCCCAAAATGTTTGAAAATGGCCAAAACTGGCTTCTTAAAGATGCAAGCAAAAAATGGGGCTGTTTCTGAGATTAGACTATTAGTAAGGGCCAAGCATTCTGTCTACAGGGATAAAAGGAACAAGGTGAGAAATAGAGAGACACTAATTCAAAGCTTAGGACATGCCTTAGGTTAACTTATGTTAACCTATGTGGCAGGTTACATTATCCAAAAAATGTCCACAATAGCCCATCCATGTACTTTTCCTTTGCATTCCCCCGCCCCTTGAGCCTCAATGTCCATTGTGACTGCTCTGGCCAACAGAGCACTTTAGAAGCGACACTATATGACATCCAAGGCTAGGACATGAAGAGCCATGCACTTCTGCCATATTCTCAGGATGCTCACTTAATCCAGCCACCACACTGTAAGAAAGCCCAAGCAGTCCATGGGAAGGCCAATGTGGAGAGGAACCAATGCTCCCAACCCCAGATGAGCTCCCAGTAGACAACCAGCACCAACTTGCTACCCCTGTGAGTGAGCCATCTTGAAAATCGTTCCCCTGGCCCCAAGTTGAGCCCTCCCGGCTGATAACAGAAGGACAAGAAAGAAGCCATCTCTCCTGAGATGAACCCTACCCAAATTTCAGATGTTTGACCAAAATAAATGATCGTTATCCTGAACGACGGAGTTTCTTGAGGCAGTGTGTTAGGCAGCAGTAGGTAACTGATACACTCAGTTTCCCAAGAATGGAATGCTGAGTCAGAATTTTTACCAAAACCTTCTTTTGGAAGCCAAAGTAGATTTTCCCCTTTCTGAAGCTTGTAGTCTCGAGTGCTCTTCTGGACCTCCATAGCCTCACCTCTTCTGCTAGTTCTGCTAGAGCAGCAGGGAAAGTTTCCCATCTTGCCAACAGCAAGAGCTTTCATGTGACCGTAAATATTTGTTAACTGATAGATAGGTATAGTGTTCCTCTTATCCCATCCAGGCATGTTTCCTTGGAAACCTAATTTTCCATGGATTCCCTTGATTGCATCTTGCAAACAAATTTTATTAGAGCAGAGATTGAGCCTTAGGTATTTTGGGTAAACTTAATAAATCCAAGGACCCATGTGGTCCAATCCTGGAGCAATGTCTCCTTTGGCAATTTCAGATCATCAGAAAGCAGCTCCTTTCTTTTCTTGTCTTTCAAAGTACAATAAATCTATTCATAACCCGCAGTAACACTTCCTCAAACCCCTTCCCCATTCTCCAATCCCTTTGTCCCTCACAGCTGATTCAGAACCTTTTACACACAAATGATTTATCTGGCCCCAGAATCCACTTGGGTTCTTTTTTTCCTCTTCTCTTTTCTCTCCCCTTCTCCCAAAACCTTGATTTAGCCTCTAGGTCAGCAAGGAATAATTTTTACCCACTCTAGGAAGGTGAAAAGGACAACAAAGAGGGACTCTGAGCAGACAAATATGGATTTCTTCTTAGCAGGCAGTTTTCTGGAAGGAGGTGGGAGGGAAGGATGCTACCACAAATTTTGATTTTGTCTCAATGTATTATAAAGCATCCATTTTAATCTAGCTAATGAATACGGACAAAAGGATAAAAACAGGATATAAGAAACTATGTTAATGAAAAGATGTGCTTAGAATCTATTGAAATAATTTAGTTTTTAGATTTAACCTTAATATTAGAGAGTCTTCTCATTCTGTAGCACCAAGGAAAACCGAAAGCACATTTCTGGCAATTTAATCCAATTCCTGCTTTAAGTTTAATCCCTTTGTCAACTCAATTACCTGATTTTTGTTTGTTTGTTTTCAATCATCACTTCTGGTTCTCCTTTTTCCTATGTTAATGTGAATATTCAGGATGAATAAAGGCAATTTGATGATTTCCTGGTGGGGGTTTAGATTCTGAAGAGGTGTTTACAATTAGCCATCATTCCATATTTTAAGGTAGCTCTCAAGGATTTTCTCTTCCTTGGCCTTGGTTTGCTATGGTCCCTTTAACCCATTATCCAGGCACCCAATGGGTCATAATTCTGAGTCAGGTAAGAAATTTACCCAGTATTTGTGCAAACAGTAGAAATCTCACTTAACAATAATTTCAAGTGCAATAGGAAAACTAAAATAACTAATAGACCTTCTATTCTCTGAGTACAAAGATACTCAGGACTAGCTAAAATCAGTCTTTCCTCTTTCCCTCAAGAAAATTCCACATTTATTCTTGGTTTCCTGACATTCCCTCTACCCCTTAACCCAGTGGTTCTGCAAGTATGGTCACTGGATCAGGACCATCAAGCATCACCTGGGAACTTAATAAAAATGCCAATTCCCTGTCCCTATCCCAGACCTACAGAAACAAACTCTGCAGTAGGGGCCAGCAATGTGTATATGAACAAGCCCTCCAGGTGATTCTGACGCCTGCTGGATTGTGAGAACCCCTGCCTTAGAACATAAAACTGGATCAGAATAGGGCGCCTGGGTGGCTCAGTCGGTTAAGCGGGTTAAGCATCTACCTTCAGTTCAGATCGTGATCCAAGGTCCTGGGATGGAGAATCGAGCCCCAGGTAGGGCTCCCTGCTGAGCAAGGAGCCTGCTTCTCCTTCTCCCTCTGCCTGTCCCCCACTTGTGCTCTCTCGCTCTCCCTCTATCTCAAATGGATAAGTAAAATCTTAAAATAAAAATAAAACAGGGGCGCCTGGGTGGCTCAGTCGTTAAGCATCTGCCTTCGGCTCAAGTCATGATCCCAGAGTCCTGGGATCGAGTCCCACATCGGGCTCCCTGCTCAGCGGGAAGCCTGCTTCTCCCTCTCCCACTCCCCCTGCTTGTGTTCCTGCTCTCGCTAACTCTGTCAAATAAATAAATAAAATCTTAAAAAAAAAAATAAAACAAAACACAAAACAAAACTGGATCAGAATGGTCCAGTGAGCTGAAATTGAAAGGACTTGAGTTCTGTTCTGTGCTCTGCTATTAGTTTACTGTGTGGCCTTCATCAAATCAGCGCACCTCTCTGGCTCTCAGTTTTCTCATCTATAGAAAGAAGACCTTGACACAGAACTTCTCTTAGGTCCTTACCACTTCTACAAAGTAACAAAGTCACTGCCTTCAAGAGCACTAGCCAAGTACTGTAATATCATGGCATATGATTCCATTTTTTTCATGTCAGATTTTTTAAAGTTTCAGGAAAGGCTAACCCAATCTTGTCAAAATGACTAAATACTTTAAACAGCTAGAAGCTGTATTTAAAATGTTTCTGTCAAGACCAAGTCATTTGTTAAAGTTGCTGGTGAATGCTCCTTGACAGTTTATCTCCCTCAGAATTTATCATTTCTTAGCCAGAAATATTAATTCATCTGATCAGTCCAGGAATCTTGATGTGCAATTATTTTTTATTTGTGCTAAAAATAGATTCATAATTCCCCTTCCGTTCAGAAGAATATTTTCCCTGTACAGAAGTGACTCAGCATTCGTTAGGACTGTTATTAAGATGCCAACTGAGGATATTCTCTTGATAGGAATATTTCAACACATTCTTGCAAAAATATTAAGACTAAATTTTGATAGCAAATGCTACATAACATTTATATTCTAAGATGGTCCTATGATACTCCTTTTGAAAACCTTTCACTTTTCCTCCTGATAAGTTCAATTCAGTATTTTGGAGCTGAGACCAAACCTAAGTAGGGACATAGAATGTGGGCTGGGCACTTCTTGTCGAATTGCAACACATGATTCATTCCATCCATTTGTCAAACTTCAGAATGTGACAAGCAAGGCTCTGATGAAATGGATAGACTTTCCAGGTGGGATGAAATCCTGATACAAGTAGTTTTGAAATTAGCTTAATCCTTCTATTACTGGGGGAGCGGGCAATGAAAAATAAGGTTTTTACCTGAAGAGTCAGTGATAAGAGGTCAACGAAAGAGCTTACACGGTCACAGTGAAAAATGGTTTCAGGATCTGGAAACAGAGAAAAACAAGGGCACGTATATGGTGTGGGGGGAAAAGTCCTTTAACGTGGCACATTTGCCTTTAAAGATAAACATTGATAGAAAAAACTGACATTGCTTGCATAAATGTCACCACCGGACACAAGTCAATTAGTCTACCCAGGCCACTTTTCAGTCCAAATAAGCTAATAATGTTTAAAGAAAATATAACATTTCCTTAGCACTGTGCTGGGCACTGTGGGATGGCAAAAAACCAGACGTGGTAAAGAGGAAAAACAGGATCAAGAGACCAGGGTCCTCACTAAACAACTCACCAGGTCCCTCTGCACACGTTGCCCCTGGACAAGTGGACTCATGAGGGAGAAGGTCTTTTCCAGCTCCCACGCTGCATGAGTCCATCATAAGAATGGCCCTTTGTGGACGAGATGGACTTACATGTGAAACAGAGAATCAGATCAGGGTGTGGAAGCTCAGCTTGTTTCAAGCCCCCTGGACATGGAGTATAGGAGCCTGCTGGTTCGGGCGAAGCCTCACGGGTGTAAATCAGGAGATTCTGTTTCCTTGACATGGTATTTCTGCCACAGAGAAAGTCCATTCAAGGGTGTGGGTTCCAGTTCTTCATTCAATAAATACTTATCAAGCACTTACTATGTGTCAAACACTGTTCCAGGGGATAGGTATATCACAGAACAAAACAAAGATCTCTGTCCTCAAGGAGCTTATATTCTTGCATGGTCTGAGAAAAGATTTGTCACAGCAGGCCTGAGACTGCCATCCTTAGAAAGGTCTGCTTCCGAGGTTGGCCCTCAGCTGGCGTTTGAGAACTTAGATTTCCGGACAACCACTCCCAGGACTAGTAAGAATGGCTCGCTATGCCTAAACAGTGCTTATTTGTGAACATTTGCTTTCCTTCTGGGAGGTTAGAATTTCGGTACATGCCAGGCAGAGGATGCCTACATGACCAGCCCCCTATATGATCAAAACCTGGGGCACTGAGTCTCTAATGGGCTTCCCTGATGGGCAACATTTCACACGTGTTGTCACAACGCCCTGCTAGGGGAATTAAGCACGTACTTTTGGACTCCACTGGGAGAGGATCTTTGGACCCCAGACTTCACTCCAGGCCCCTTTTCTCTTTGATGATTTTGCTTTGTGTCCTTTGGCTGCAATAAACCATAGCCATGGCTATGACTATATCCTGAGGTCTTTGAGTTTTCCTACTGAATCATCAGTCCTCGGGTGGTCTTGGGGACCCCCAACACACAGGAGGAGGAAGTTCAGACTATATGCAATTAATACTATAAATGACTAAATTATCTAGCACACTAGAAGGGGATCAATGCTAAGAAGAAAATGTAGAGCAGGGAAGGAGGACTGGGATGTGGTGAGGGGACGGAGCATACTGTATTAAACAGGAGGGGCACTGTAGGTCTCAACGAAAAGGTGCCGTTTGATCAGAGACCTGGAGGAGTTAAGGATATTAGCCAAAGTGATATGTGAAGGAAGAGCTTTCTAGACGAGGGCACAGCTCATGCAAAGACCCTGACATGGCAGTGTGCCTGTGTGTTTGAGGTACAGTCAGGAGGCTAGTGTGCCTGGAGCAGTGAGAGCCAAGGGGAGACAGGTAGGAAAGGAGGTCAGAGAGGCGAGGCCAGGAAGGGAGGATGCCCATCATAGAGGGCCTTGTAGGCCATCATGAGGTTAACCAGAAATAAAAATTAGAGTAAGATAACTAAGATGAAGTTAAGGGTAAGGTAAATACATAAAAATAGACGCACCATGGAACTTCATAGTTGGTAAGTAAGATGAAAATTTGTATTGCTCTGAGAAGGAAAATCTCAGGTGTTGAGTCATTGTATTTCAATCTAAGGTCAAGAATTATGTCCCAAGCAACCACATAATAGCTTAATAATTGGGATTAATAATTACCATCCATTTTTTGCTTTTCATGTGAACAAACAGCAAAAACACACCACTGAACACCACCGAGTCATTCTGGCCAAACCTTGCAGTTATACACATTTAATACCTAGCACTGGCCATATGGAGGGGCAGAGGGAGAGATGGTATGATACCTGTGAGGTGAAGAAAGGTATTTCGGATTATTTGTGGCACCTTAATGAGACATGTTGAGGGAAAAGGGGATGTGGGGGTGTGGAAAACTCAGCACCTGTCCGTACCTTCTCTGGCACACACACATCTTCCCACGCTTCCCAGAAATCTAGAACCCTGAGAAGATATATCCACACATGCATGCCCAACACACTACATCATGATGTCTCTGATATCACACACTGTGACAGACTGCAAAGCCTGCCACCAAGCCTTTCCCCATCTGCATCCATGCCCTTGAAATTTTACCTTGTAGTTCCTCTCAGCAAGAGGTGGAGTCCAATGCTCTATCCTTCTAAACTGGACTGGTCATGTGACTTGCTTTAGTCAACATGCAGCAGAAATGATGAAGCACCACTTCTGAACCTAAGCCGCAAGAGGCCTTGCACGCTTCTATTCCCACTCTTGGAATTCAGTGACCCCTATCACTCCAGCCAACAGCTGGCCAGCTGAAAAGTATATAGGTGAGGCCATCCTCCGCCAGCCAGCCCTGGCTGACCTTTCAGCTAACTGCAGAAATATGAGCAAGCCCAGCCAAGATCAGCCAAGCCTGGCCCAGATCTGCAGAACTATCAGATAGACTGGTGAGCAATAACAAACGAAACATAAACCACTAAGTTGTGAGGTAGTGTTGTTTTGCAGCGATAGCTGACACATGTGCCCAAGATTGAGCATCTCTGAAAAAATTCTCCAGGTGACTCCACACAGAAGCTCCAGAGCTCAAAGCACTGCAGAAACTCTCACAGTAGCTCTTTGGACAAAGGCAGACCTGACTACCACTTTAAAGCCAGAAGGACTTGGAGGGAGGCCACGCACTTCCAGGACGGGATGCTTAACTTCGTAACAGCCCTTACATTTTGGCTTGAGAGTCCAACAGCTCTCACGCTGCTTCTCTCTCTCTCTCTCTCTCTGGCTCACGAGAAGGAGAGCAATTGAAATGTTGGAAACAATCTCTGCTCAAGTACAACGAAGGGCAGATTCTTACATGGCTCAGGGAGGCTGGCCTCTGGCAAAGTGGGGAACAGCAGGAAGGGCACAGACGCCAGAGCAGCTGAGAAAGAACTCAGTGCCTGGGTGAAGCGTAGGCAGGCTGCCCAGAGGGGAGGCTGACAGCGTTTCAAGATCACAGCTTTGCTGCATGGAGCTGAGAGAATATTTTCATCTCCTACGAACAACAGAGCTGCCCATTTTATTGTTTGTTTCTTAGGCAGCAACATGTAAGGCTAATTCAAAATCTGAATAAGTCTGTGCCTGTCAACCTCAATGCTCTTTACATTCTCTTCAACTCCTTTTTTTTTTTTTTTTTTTTTTTTGCTTTACTGCTGCACAAGGTATCTTCTCTAATCAATGTACTTTGAAAAGAAAAGGTCAAGATATTTCAAGTACCCCTCAAAGTCATACCAAGAAGTCTCTCAAAACGAGCTGAATAAGTACAGTGAAAGCAGGTACAACGTTCCAGTGAAAATGTGGATCATAAAATGACATACAAACTAAGAATCGCAGTGGGGTTCTGCATGCATGCATCCATTTATTTGGTACCAAGGATGATGGAAAACAAGACAGGACATACTCCCTGCCCTCTGGAGATTGAGTTCTTGGGTCGGCCCACAAGGAGCGCTCAGCCCTGGCAGAGCTCAGAACCCAAAGTGCCAAGTGCAGTGGTGGAAGCAGTTTCCAAGTTCTGTGCAAACACAAAAGAGTCTGTAACACTTACAAGTATGTCCAAAGGGCAGAGGAACCAATGTGAAGTTAGAGCCCAGCACTCCAATGTTCACATCTCCCAGGGACCATGAATCCCGTTCATTCACTCGGAGGAATACACAAAAACCTCTGAAATTCTATGTTGTCATATCTCTGCCACACAATCCTACCAGGACCCTGCCCATCCTTTATACCTGGACACGAGCTATTTTACACTCTTTTGGAAAGGGAATTCTCTGTAAGAACTAATCTCCTGATTCAAGAGAGCTCAAAGGAGGCCCACCCGTATCTTTTCCCAATCACCATCTCCTGCCAGACTTTCTATGGGAACCTGTGAAACACTTCTATTTCCTCTAGATGAATGAGATGAAATTAAAAGTTGTCTTTTATCTCACTGTTCTCCTCTAAATTCTAAAATCTGCACAACACAGAAATCATCATTCCCTTTCATCCAGTGACCAGGCTACAGATAAAAATGTATGAGTGAATTCAGAGCCAGAAAGCACAGAGAAAGGGGATTAAACAAGGCAATCACCTTCAAAATGTTACAAAGCCAAGCTGAAAAGCCTGATCTTGACCATACGCCCTGTGTTTTTAATTCAGAGAAATACGTCACCCTCTCTCCTCAAAATTGCATTTTTCTTCATCTTCAAAAGAAGAGTTAACTCCTAGCAACTAAATTATTTTAATAAGGTTAAACGAAAAAGAAGAGTGGGCGAAAGCAGTTACCCAGCTCAACAGTGTGGAAAATCATAATCTTACACAGGTCTAATTAACTCGATGCAAAATGTTGTCTAAAAATCAACAGCAAACATACAGTAACATTGTTGGAAACATATTATTTAAGAATAAATGTCCAAAGAACATTTTTAAAAGGGAAATACCCCCTTGATTTTCACATTCCATGTTGTTTCATTCTTTATCAAAAGACTTTATTGATTGCTCCCTATCAAGAAGTGAATATTGAAGTGTCCCAAGAGGCATTCTAATTATAATTAATAGTACAAGGTTTTCTTTCGGAATCATTAGGGATTCATTAAGCTGACAACACAAGCTGTTTAATACTTGAACTTTCTAATAAAACTGTAGGATAAGGGGTGCCGCCATATTTCTGCCTTTGGAAATTTTGTTGTTGAATCTCCAAGCTACTTTGTGTGCACAATGTCCATTTACCATTCCTTTCAATTTTAGCTGTAATTTGTGCCTTCAAAACCCAATGTATATATGTATCTCACCGGAAGGAATAAAGTTTGGATGCTGAAAGGCCGTTTGACTTCTGCTTCTTCCCTCTACCAAGCCTCCCCCTAGCATATATTTTATTTCCTAGTAAGGAATATTGTATTCTGCTAAGAAAAGAACAAAGTTTAAGTCACGGAAAGCTGAAAAATTTTACTTGTAGTTACTTTAGGTTGGCATACAATTAGTTGTCTACCCAATATCTCTTTCTCCCTGACAGAACCCCAACAGTTTTCAAGGTAGCCCAGGTAAATGCAAGCCTTCCCAGGCTCCTCTCTGTACAATGCAACAGTTCAGGTCAAAAGACAGAAGGAGAAATTTGCTGGAGATTTTGCGGACAGATACTGCTTCCCTGGTAAGTCCAGACATAGTCTGGCCTTCCCTCTTCTTTCTGCCTTGAACACAGACATTCTATCTGAAGCTTCCACACAGATTCTGCAACCCTCAGGCGGGAAAGGCAGACACCTAAGTGCAGACTTCTTTGCACGTTAAAATAATAACCCTATGGGTTTAAGCCACTGTAGGTCAGGTTTTCTACCACTTATAGCTAAAAGCATTGCTAACTGATACATTCAGGTAGGAAAGGAATCCAGCTTTCACACTCAGATCTGAGTAGATTTCGTTGTTTGAAAAACCCCTGTTAGAATACCGTACATTGCTCCTTGGGAACAGAAGCATATGAGGGCCTCACAGTGAGCAATGGCTGCATGCAGGCTCTAATAATATCTCTCATCACTCCTATTTCGCCCAGGACCAAAACAAGCAATGAAACTATTTTATTAAGGCAGCACTCACCCTCATGCACCACTGACCACAAGTTGGGTTTGCAAAGTGAAAGCTATGGCCTTCTGAGGACATTATTAAGTGGCATAGCACAGAGCCTGCATCATAGGTCTCTCCTTGGGATTTGGGTTTTTTTTCCCCCTCTGATACGATGCTATGTGATTACCTTCAACATGACATTCATCACAACTCTTCTCTCAACAGCATTTTCTGACGAGAATAAAATTGACATTTTTAATGAGCAAAGTAAAAAGATCTTAAAGGACACAGACATAAAAGGAGTGGTTTCTGATGAAAATACTGTCCACAGGGTAAGAAGAATGTTCTCAAGTGAACCAAGGGATGCAGGCAATAACTACTTTGGGTCAGCAGGCCAAGGTTCCAGGTGAAGAGCTATGCCAGCACCCTACGTGCTAGTTTGAAAGAAGGGGTACCCTTCTGAAAGCAGGTGGTTCAAAAGTGTTTAGCATCTTGCCACTCCATGTGTGGTCCTCACACCAGGAACAGTGGCATCACCCAGGAACTTCTCAGAAATGCAGAATCTCAGGCCCCATCCTAGGTCTTTAATAGGTTATCCAGGTGATTCGGATGCATCAAATTTGGAGAAGCACTGGTTTAAAACTCTATGAAATGGCTAGCATGCTACACCACCAGAAATCGGGAGGTGTAAATTATTCCCACCTCAGCAAATGGCAGGCATAGTCTAATATTCAGAGGGCCATAAACGTTGCCTGTGGACACTGCAATGATTTACAGCATTTGCCATGGCAGCAGGAAGAAAATTTACTCTGCCCGTGGCACCGATGATTAATATATTCAACTGGTCCAAAGATATTAATTTCCCCCCTAAAAGGTCATTTATCAAGGTCTCTAAAGGTTAATATATATTCTTCAAGATGACAATGATAACGGGGTGCCTGGGTAGCTCAGTCGGTTAAGCGTCTGCCTTCGGCTCAGGTCATGATCCCGGGGTCCTGGGATCAAGACCCACATCAGGCTCCCTGCTCAGCAGAGAGCCTGCTTCTCCCTCTCCCTCTGCCTGCTGCTCTGCCTACTTGTGCTCTATCAAATAAATAAATAAAATCTTAAAAAAAAAATGACAATGATAACAACACTTGTCGGGAACTACGCTGTGGATGTGCAAGACACACTTTTCATAAAGATGCTTCCTCCTGTCACTTCAACAAAGCAACACAAATGTCTCAGAAGTCTGGTATGCTGTCTGGTTTATGCCACCATGCCACTGCAAAGGGTTATCTTGGGCATTTGTGCTACTTGGTCAGACCCTAGAATGTTTCAACAGATCGTCCATGGCATTATCAAAGAGAAGTGGGAGCTTATTTACACCCAAATCACGGAACCACTTTGCTTAAAAAGTAAAATGCACATTTTGCTCTTCTAAGAGTGTGAACATCTAATCTAATAAGATCACATGTACCCTGCAGCCTACATTGATTGTGCTAGGCCTAAAAGTCAGTGGTGTTCTCAACAGTGCACCAAGGAAAGGAGATGAAACTGAAGTTTAGAGAGCTTACTTTAAAATCATGAAGAGCGATCACCGGAAGCAGGAACTTCCCAAGAGAGCATCGGGATTCCTTGTCCTACAAACCAATCTGGAAGTTCTTGGAAATAAGATTCCTGCTTCTAGCAATGTGGTGGGCTAAGCCAGTGGTTCTGGAAGTGTGGTTCCTAGAACAGCGGCATCAGCATCACCTGGGAACTTCTGAGGAATGCCAGTTCTCACATCCCACCCCACACCTACCCACAGTGACCTGTCTTTTTTTTTTTTTTAAAGATTTTATTTATTTATTTGACAGAGAGAGAGAGACAGAGAGAGAGGGGACACAAGCAGGGGGAGTGGGAGAGGGAGAAGCAGGCTTCCCGCCGAGCAGAGAGCCTGATGTGGGGCTCGATCCCAGGACACTGGGATCACGACCTGAGATGAAGGCAGACGCTTAATGACTGAGCCACCCAGGCGCCCCTCACAGTGACCTGTCTTTTAACAAGCTCTGCAGGTGATTCTGCTGGAAGCTAAACTTTGAGAACCACTAAGATCAATGCTAGTCAAACTATCACTGGTAAAGGACCAATTCTGTTTCTTTTATTTCTAAAATAATGTACTGATACACTGTAAGAAAAATTAAATGACAACACATGTTAAATACAAGGCCCATTTTTTTTTTATTATTAGATCCAACTGACAAAAATTATTTGGTGTAATTCCTAAAAAAGTTCCGAAGTGCTTACTCTCTGTTTCTGTACTTACATACTTTTAGACCAGTAACAAACGTGCAGAATGGTACTGGCCTGCAAGCTACACTTTGAGTAGCACTGGTCTAGACAAACAGAAAGTCCTTTCCCTTTAACAAAGGAACTGTAATTTTATCGATTCTAAGATGCACCTATGTTCTACATTTCAACATCTCTGAAATTAGAATGTGTCTCAGAATCACTATCCTTCTGGAGGCAGTAGGACTTTGCTCTAATGGTCTGTGCATGTGCTTCAAAACGTCTAAAATGGATGTCAACTACTTGGGGAAAAAGTGCCAGAGACAAAGTAGAACACTCTCGTAAGAAATGCTGCATCATAGTGCTTTTGATGGCGCAGGGGACTATATGTTGTGGAAAATCACAGACCATCAGTGACTCAAAGGAGAAAGTAATTCAGACCTGTTGAACTGTGAATGTGAGAAAGTTTTACTAATATCATAACAAATTTATTTTGCTTGTATTTTCCTTTTAGGTATACACAAGAGTGATCTATGATAAAGGCCAATGTTTAAATAGCTCTAAAGAGAGCTCTTTCAAGAAGTATAAAATCCTGATAAAAAGTATTGTGTCCGTTTAATGGACAGGTTTTTCTCTTTCTCATTGGTACATAAGCAAAATGCATCTTATAAAGGACAAAAATCTTATAATTGATTAAATTCTGTATATCCTTCACAAGGCTTACTTGCCAATACATAGTTAGACTCAAATACAGTAAGGGAAGCCCCAAGTTCCCCTAAAAAAAGTAAAGCAAAACAAAAAAACTTGAGCTGAAGTATATGTGATAAGCAAGGGAAGGCTATCCTGAGGGCTAATGTTGGTATCTCCTGGATTAAGCTGGGGACCCAGGAAAAAGGCCAAAGTGGTTCCAGGCCGACAGTATTCCTGAATCCCAGACGGAGCAAACACAAATCTCTGTAAGGAAGCATCCTCTATTTAGACACCACATATTAAAATCAACCAAATGTGTGTGCATGGTGAAAGACCAAAGACCCAAGGAAACAAGCCACCATGAGTGACAATATGCCGAAACAACAAACAAGAAAGTTAGACCACCAAGGATGTCCAATATTTAAATGAACAGATACTGTATCCCTAACAAATGCATTAAATATTCCCCAAAAAAGGTAAAAATCACGAAACTTAACAAGCAATATGAAAGCTTGAGAAAGGTTCACCTGGAGCTTACAGAAAAGAAAAATACAATGGACAGACATAAAACTCAATGGATGGGCTGGTTAAACAGCAGGTGAAACAATGCTCAAGAGAGAACTGGTGAACTGGAAGATAGATTTGAAGAGGTTACCTAGAATGCAGCACAGAGAAACAAGGGAATGGCAAATGTGAAAGAGAGGATAAGCAAAAGGAAGTGATACAAAAGGTACTGTGTGTCCATTCGGATCCCAGAGGGATACAGAGCCCTGGTTCTCTACCTTGGCTGTACACTGGAATCACCTGTGGAACTATAAAACTATTGATGCCTAGGTCCTACTCCAGGAGATTCTGATTTAATTGTTCTAGAGCACCACCTGAGCTTCAGGCAGTTTTAAAGTTCCCCAGGTGATTCTAATGTGCAGCCAAGGTAGAGAAGCCCTGATATAAAAAATGGGGAACATCATGAACTCAAGTTAGTCTTCTTAGATATAAGACCAAAAGCACAAGTGACAAAGGAAAAAGTAGATAAATTGGGCTTTATAAAAATTAAAGCTTTTGTGCTTCATTGATATAGTTAAAACACAACCCACACAATGGGAGAACATATTTGCAATTCCTATTTCTGATAAGGGCCTTGTGTTCAAAATATGCAAACAACTTTTGCAATTCAGTAATAAAAAACCAAATAATTAAAAATGGGCAAAGGGTGGAAAAGACATTTCTCCAAAGATGTGCAAATGGCCAATAAGCACATGAAAAGATGTTCAAAATCATAGTCATCAGGAAAATACATATCAAAGCCACAATTCTATACCACTTCACACCCACTTAACATGGCTATATTCAAAAAGTCTGATAATAACAAGTGTTAACAAGATGGTAGAAAACCTAGAACCCTCTTACATTGTTGATGTCATGGAGAATCGTGCAGCTGCTTTGGAAAAACAGGCTGTCAGTTTTTTAAAATGTTAAACATAAAGTTACCATTTGACTGAGCAATCTGATTCCTAGGTATATACCCAAGAGAAATGAAAACATATGTCCACAAAAAAACTGTACAAGAATGTTCACAAAAGCATTATTCACAATAGTCAGTAACTGGAAATAACTCGAATGTCCATCAGCTGAGGACAGGATAAATATAATGTGATGTAGCCATACAGTGGAAAATTATTTGGCAGTAAAAAGGAATGAAGGAGTAATATATGCCAGAACCTGGATGGACCTTGAAAACATTTTTCAAGTGAAAGAAGCCAGTCACAAAAGGCCACATATTCTATTATTCCATTTGTATGAAATGTTCAGAATAGGCAAGTCCATAAAAACCAAAAAGTTGACTAGGGGTTGCCTAGGGCAGTGGGGGTAGGAGGAGGAATTGGGGATAATGGAGGAGTGCTAATTGGCTTCAGGGTTTCCTTTTGGGGTGATAAAATCTTCTAAAATCGATCATGGTGACAGTTGCATAACCCTGTGAACACATTAAAACCACTGAATTGTGTACTTCACATGTGTGAATAGTATGGTATGTGAATTCTATCTCAATAAAGTTGTTAAAAATAGAGAACAGGTGATATTTGAAGGGACAACAGCTGAGAATTTTCCAGAACGGATTAAAGACAAGAACCCACAAATAAAGCAGCACAACAGAAACAAGTAGGGGGATTACAGTGAAATCTACTCCTAAACACATGATGGTGAAACTGCAGAAAGCCAAAAACAAAGAAATCCCTGGCAATCAAAATCCAGAGGGGACTGTGAACACATTGAAAGCATCATAGCATTAACTGCCAGGGAACGGAACTTCAGAACAAGGGACTACTCAGAAGGTACCACGTTTGGCCTGAAATCTAGAAAAAACAAAACGCCAGGCAGTAACAGAAATCAAAGCAGTATTGTTCTGTCTTTGATTCACATTTGGACAGGAACACAGCTTGCCTGATGGAAAACACAATGCTTTAAGCTTCAAGGCTAAATGTTAAAAACCATTTGACACAGTCGTTTTACTTAGAATCTCTAAGAAGTCCCCGGCACCAAGAGGAAGAACTGGGGACTGTTCCCTCCTGCAAATGCTGATGAGGAGTTATTTACATGTAGGTCAAGGTGCAAGGGCAGAAATCAGAAACAGCTGTGCCATACCAGGTGCCACCTTGCTCATCAAAAGCTCACGCTAAGATGAAGAGAAATATTAAGTCATAGTACGCTGTATAAAAATTCAGATTCATATTTCCTTCTCATTTCTTAATTATCTCCTCAGATATCTGTTTATTTGCTATGGGAAGGATTTGATGAGGTATTCATTCCTTAGCTGTAGTAAAACTGCCTTACTGAAAACTGCCTTTGACTCTTCTCCTATACATACATGGTTCATAAATATTTAACAACTGTTTGAGGGACGGTATTTTAACATGCGATTAAACTGACAGTTTTCTTCACTAAGTTATTCTTTACAGGAAAAGCTTAAGTCCTTCAAAACAACAAAAAAAGGCATTCTAATGGCTGATTAAGTGTCTACATCTGTCAATGTTTATAAAGCACGAATGCAAATTTTAAAGAGGGAGATAAAGGTTGGAAAACACACAGGTTTTATCACCCACATGAATATAAAAGTAAGATTATTTTTAAAAAGCAAAACAGAAAGCTTTCTAGATGTCAGGTATTACACAAGTCCAAAGTTACAGTTTCCTAAAAGCTATCTTTAATGTTAATAATCAGAGAGTTCTGTGTGTCAGCCCAGAAATGCCTAAGTGGATCATTTTGACCTGTCACAAGCTGGGTCAATTTCTCATTTTGTAATGTGAAAGTGGTAGAATTTTACCATCCTTTGGCTGTCACAAAGCTGATTGTGACTGAAAATATGCCAATATTCATGACTAACCAAGGATCCTGTCCATCAAATACTTAATCCTAAGTGGCTCTGCTGTCAGACCCATAAAAGCTACAACGAATTAAGGTAAGAGCTGCTTTTACAACGTGGGTTGCTCCTTCTGGAGCCTCAAATAAAGGGGGTTATTTACTTTCATAAAATTAAAAGCATTTCATCTGTATTCCTTCCTTCCTTCAGTAAGTATTAAGAATCTTCTGTTTGCCAGGCATGTGCTTATTATTCAGCTCAGTAGTAGTGAGAAGGGAGTGGAGATTAGCGGCTCACAGTTGCCCCAGGTATGCTGCAGGAAAGGTTCCCTCGGAAACGTGTAGGATGAAAACAAACATGAAATGTGCAGTGAACGGTACACCCAGAAGGGCAAGCAGAGATGCCGGGGGAAAGGGATCGATTAAGAAAAAAAGGCTTGTGAGAAAAATAACAAAAGCAACTCACAAAAATAACAAATGTGGTATTAGAAACTTTCTGCTAAGGATTATTTATCTCACAAGTTGCCATCTACGTTAGATCCTCACTCATTAACATCCGTGCTGGTCTTGAGCATCACACTACCAGTTGACAATGCTCTATTTGGGCACTTCTCACCTGTACATAAAAGCCTTCCAGACACCTCCTCTCTTTGAGTTTTCAAGCTGCTGTGAGGAATTGGGGGGGGGGGTGCGGGGGGGGGTGAGAGTGAGCAACTAATTCAGTCCCGAATCTCCAGGACAGATTTCGAGGCTCTGCCAACTCCCTCAAGGGTTCTCTCCATAAACTGCAACAATTATCTGCCATTTGGTTAACATTTATCAGTATATTTAGTGAATGGGGAATTTTGTTTAACACTAATAGTACCACCAGCCCAGGGCAGCAGAAAGATCATGACCTTGGAGAAGAACATGAGTTCTAGACTAGATTCAGTCCCTTATCAACTGGGAGCTGTAAGTCCCATAGGTAAACTCTAATTATATCTCTTTCCAACTGGTTAGTTCCTATCAAAAGTATTGTGCTTGGAAATGTTATCTTTATCCTACTTGTCAACCCTAATATCCTTGGGAAAGTTACTTAACCTCTCTGCAACGTTTTCTATTTTCTATTCTGAAAATGGAAGTAGTAATAATATCTAACTTGAAGAGATACTGTGAGGATTAAATGGGACAGTTTATGTGAAAAGTACTGAGCAGACTTAATGTTCTATGTAATTATTAGTTACCATTGGTTGCAATAACTTGGAAGCATTTTAGGATCTTGGAGCATCTTAGAGCCACTGCCATGAAAAAAATGGTATTCCTGCTCTGCTTTAGGTAAGTGGTTCAGCCAGTCTTTACTATACTGTAATCATCCTTTCACTTTTAATTATTTTAACTAGGTTCTCTCCTCTCCTTCTGGGGTAGAAGCTTAAATGTAGCTCTGATCCTCATTTTCTTCGATACTTTAACAAGGAAGGCACATGAAATTGAACCAGATGAAGATTTTAATTGACACAAAGCTGTTCGACCATTCAAACTAATCAAATATCATTACATCCTAATTTAGTATGACTTCTAAGGATATAAAGGATATATCAAGCTGTATTTTTGATGAGGAAGAATTTGTTGACAAACTTTACCTATAAATGACCACATTATTTCATTACTAGGTAACATTCCATAAATATTCTCTCAGAACATTTTTGAATCAGGAGCAGGAGGAACAGCATAAATGTGAAGAATAGAACAGAATATGGAGAAGTCACAGCTAAAAAGCACAAGAAAGTTTAATTTAAAAAAAGTTATTTTCTTGGTATTCATATTTCTCAAAAAAAATACATGTGCGTAGCTTAAAAAAGGAAGAGTTCCTTAAAATAATATCAGACTCCTGCCCCGCACCCCTCTCCATCCACATTCTGTTCCTCTGAGACAAAAACTTAAAACACTTGTCTGTATTTTTGCTACTTATCTTCATATTTCTTCTTATACAGCTATAACCTGGCTTTTCCATTTTAGGTGCTATTAATCTCCTAACATGGAAGATGAAGACTTAGCTCTTATTACCTCTCCATACATACATTCCCTTTCTCAAACACCCTAGTTATATTACATCTTTTACCAAAACAGTATTTGGTTAAATCGATACTCACTCAGCGAAACGGGGTACAATGATTACCATTTCCTTTCTCCTAGTTTATCCCGCCTCAGAGTTAATAATTGCTTCTTGTTTTTATGTTGTTTGGTTTTCTGTCTGTAATAAATGCACGCCCAAACTTTCCAACTGACCTACAAAACTCCCCTAGGTATATCCAAACACATCAGGTAAGCTTTCTATTTTTTTTTTCCTCTTGTCAACATCCCAGCTGTAGCTCTGCTTCAGTACTCACTGGCTGCCTTCAAGGCTGGATACCCAGCTGTCATTTGGGGCTGTCTTTACCATCACTCTGGAAGTTTCCTATCATTTCACCTGCACCGTGGCTCCAGATTTTGAGATTCCCGCATTTTCCTATTTCTTGGTTCAGTCCCCGTTTACAATGGACCAATATTTTATATATATAGATAGATATCTATCTATCTATATATTTTTTTTACCAGTTATAAAGTTGTTGCAGTGTTCCAGATGGTGGCTGGTTTATTTACAACCTCTGGCCTCTAAGTTCTTTTAACACATGTCTTGTGAGGCTAGATTATTTCTAACACTTTTGAAAGAAAAAAGAATGTTTTGAAAGAAAAAAAATGTTTTGATTTTTCTTTTCAGACTTTGCAAGGTTATTTCTTTCTTACTCTTACACTTGATCATTTTGGTTGCTATAGAATTCTGGTTGATAAGTAATTTTCTCTGTGAATTTTGGAGGCCTCACTCCATTGTCTTGTAGCTTCCTAAATTGCTATTCAAAGCCCAATGCTAATCCTTCTATGGAACCAGTTTTGCTTTTCTCCTTGGAAGCCTTTACAATCTCTTTATTCTTTTTCCATCCAACATGTTGGTGGGCCCCTGAAATCTGACAACTCAAGTCTTGCACCTGTGAAAAATACTTTTGAGTCCTTTTTGTCATCTTTCCTTTTCATTTACTTTGTTCTTGTTTATTGGGACTGACTACTAGACGGAGGTTGGACTTTCTCTAATTAGTCTATTCTCTTTTTATCGATCTCATTGTCTGTTGGCTGAACTTTCAGGGACATTTCCTCGATTTAATATTCTAATCCTTCTACTGAATTATTTTTACTTCTGCCATTGTATTTTTAATTCTGAAGAGTTCTTTCTGTCCTCTGAATATTGCTTTCAATAACATCCTGCCTTTATTTCATACATGTGATCTCTTTCCTTCTGGCAATATTAATTATAGATTTGGGCACTCAGGAAGTTTTCTTCTGCTCCCAATATTAACTGTTTACCCCAAGTTTGGCTTTCCTATATGTTGTGATCACTGTCTTTCACATCAGATGCTTTCTTCAAATGTCTTCTGACAGGTCCTATTTAAGAGTCTCAACCTAAAAAGCTCTTTGGGAACCTGGGGTGGGGAAGAGTGCTAGCCAATTGGTGGCATTGACTATAGGGTGACAAGGCAGTGTAACTGCTTTGTCATTGGGAGGGGATACACCTACAAATGTCAGTATTTGTGGTTATTTTTGTTGAATCTATATGACAACCACAGACCGTCCTTCAGCCTGCCCACTCTTGGTGGGTGAGTGTGACTGCTAGTGTGCTGGGGGCTGAGTTGAGAGGCTAGGCGTGTAATATGGTGGAGGGGGTGTCTCACCATTCAACATGTAATGTTGCTATTTTCTGCAAAGTACCTCATCTCTGCCCTTGACTGTGACCCAGGCCTCAAAGCTCAGAGCTTCTCTAATTCAGTCTGTCAAGAAAGTGATTATCAAGGCTTCTACTAAGGTCTGGAGGGCCCCCATACACAAACCGGGTGTTCCTACCCGATCCCCTCGATCCTCTCCACTGAGTCTGTGAATCCACTTCCCCCCAACCGTGTCCATATGTTTTACTTCTAACAACCCTTGCCTGCAGCCTTCTTCCAGGGTCCAACTTTTAGGCTGCAAGAGCCACAGTGGACACATGCCAACAGAGTGGACATACCTGTGAAGATGATAGCCCACACCCCCAGCTATAGTGAATCACTGGTGCGAGAGTGTGCCTCTAGTCAGGACAAACCCTGTGATATAATTTACACTCCAGAGGTCCCCTAACAGGATGAGACAGAGCTGGGACTCAGCCTAAATCTCACCTTTGCTTGGCTTCCTGCACTTTGCTCTTGCCCCCACTCCTCCCATACTGGTTTCTCCTAGAAGCACTTTTTTTAAAAAAATAATTTATTTCTTAGAGAGAGAGAGAGAGAATGAGCAGGGGGGAGGGGCAGAGAGAGAGAGAGAAGCAGACTCCCCGCTGAGCAGGGAGCCCGATGCGGGGCTCCATCCAGGACCCTGGGATCATGACCTGAGCCAAAGGCAGATGCTTAACCGACTGAGCCACCCAGGCACCCCTTAGAAGCACTTTCTTAATGAAGCACTTCCACATCAATCTACAGCCCAGAGTCAGCTTTTGGAGAACTAGCCTAAGACCATCATCTAGTTGCGTGGGTTTGGGAAAGGATCTAGATGTCTAATCATTCTATCAAACTTGCAACTAGTTCTTCTGTTTTCAGACCTGACTCAAGTCCCCACACTAGCATGGGTTTTGAGAACCTCCCATTCCTGAACGTTTCTAGTGTTCCAGGAAGCCGTGGCTTCTGGAAGTTTGCAACAATTGTAGAACACTCTCCTGTACTGCCATTTTTATTCAATTTTAAGTTACACTTCAGTGACACCTTCAGCTTCATAGTGTCTATTCTTCCCAATGTCTTAGGTACAACTCACTCTCCTCTTAGCAGTGTAAACGTTAGTAGAAAAACATGCAGAAGTCTGACCTGACTTAAAGCCCTAGAAGTGAAGCAGTTGTATAGGCAAACATGGGTTAAACAACTTTACCAGCTGTGTGATGACAGGGAAGTTACTGAACCTCTGAGTCATATAATAGGTCATATAATATGCTTATCACAGTGCCTGTCATACAGTAAGTCCTGTCCTTTGAGTTATTTTCCGCTGGTAATAACGAGTTTGTGGTACTATCACACTATGCCTTCACCTAGTTCTCACCATTTCTGA
Organism: Halichoerus grypus; assembly: GCF_964656455.1. Lineage (NCBI taxonomy): Eukaryota > Metazoa > Chordata > Mammalia > Carnivora > Phocidae > Halichoerus > Halichoerus grypus. Next base: position 99,862,295 of record NC_135727.1, read on the forward strand.
GATGTTTGCTCAAGGTTAAGGGAATAGTCTAAGGCAGTGGTTCTAAAAATGTAGTCTCCAAATGAGCAGCAGCATCCGGAAGTTGTTAAAAGTCCAAAGTCTCAGGCCCCACTCCAGACCTACAGAATCAGAAACTCTAGGGATGGAGCCCAGCCATCTGTGTTATAACAAGCCCTTTAAGGGATTCTAATGTGTGCTCACATGTGAGAAATACTGACCTAAGGCCACAGATCAGAGACAAATAGAACAGACCCCCATAAAGATGAAGGCCAAGACCTAGAGCCAGTTAGTGTGGTATTGAAGACTGTAGGCAGAACTAATGAATATACATAACCACTCAATGATTAGTGATAGGAGGAAGTCACAATTATCCTTTTATTATTAGAGCAATGTAAATATTTAAGATCATGATATAAATGAATATAAACAGGAGTTAGGAGCTAAAGAGTAAAATGTTGATTTAAGTTTGTAGAATTGACAGTGAGCCTATACTACATAGTCTTGAAACACAAATAGAAAAGTGCATTAATGCAAGAAAAAACATAAGTTCTGGGCCCAAAAGCTTAAGAAACACTTGAAAGAATCCTTAATTGTATTAATCCTTTTCTGAAACAAGCTACCAAATATACATGATCTGGAACATTTGCTGAGGAAAACTCATTTGATGTTGTCACTTCACCAGAGATACAACTATTGAAATTCGGCTCAAATTCTGAATTAGTGCCATGCAAGCAAATGATCTTTAGAAGCAAAGACGACAACTTAAGAGAGTTTGCTCAATCTGCCACTCAGATTCTGGGGGAACAGACCAAGAAACATTCCACCATCACTTGCATAGCAATTTCCAGTCGCTGAAAGCCAATTAGGCCATTTACTCTGAGGAGCACAAGTCAGAGACACAGGAAAGCCAATTCCTAGAATAAGTCTGCAAAGGGCCTGAAATTTTCAGAAGAGAAAAGAACAGCCCTTTTCCCAGAGAAAGCAAAGTGCAGAGGGCAGCACGCATAGGTTCATCTTTCAGGGCTGATGACCAGCCACTCGATTTACTCTGACACACAATCTCTCTGAGCTGCTCAGCTTCATCTCCTGGGTGGCATAGCAGAGGTTTCCCTCCAGCCCTTATGGCCTCTGTGTGAAGATCTCAAAGCTCTGCTGTTGTGTTCGGGGGCAGAGCAGCTCTGAATGTCACCACAGGGAACATTAGACAGACTGGCTGAATGTCCAAAAACCATACCTATATTATTTAGACAGCACAGAGTCTTGCTTCACATTAACAATAATCATACTTAAAACACTAATAATGGCTGACTTAGAGTCTTTACTCTGTGCCTAACAGACCCTCTGCTAAGCACATTACGTGCCCATTCTCACTGGATCTTCATAACACACCTACAAGGTGAGTGCTGCTTGTACTGCATTTCGCACATGAGGAAATTCAGCCTCAAAGATGCTATGAAACCTGGCTAAGGTCAACCAACGATTGTGCTGGAGCCAGGATCCAATCCCAGAGCTATCAGACTCTGGAAGTTCTGCTCTTAAACACAATGTTTAATGCCTTCATTGAGAGTCCAACCTATTTCAACAGTTGCAATCTGTGATGCACGTGCAATTCTCTTTGCCTCACAAGGAAAGAAAATTTCAAGTAGTAAGGTTATGTTATTGAAATGTGCATGAGGATAATACTTCCTTTCTGGTTGAGCACTGGATCTCTTCAGCCTTAGATAGCTGTAAAGTCTGTTAGGAATGTGGCTCCCTCCTAAAGTCATTGTATAAGTGGAGATTCAGCTGGTCCCCACAGTGAGTGCTTTGAGATTGGTGATGTTTTGGTTGCCATGGACACCAGATTTCAACACACCACTGAGCACGGGAAATCCATTCCATGCAAAGCAATGGAGCCAGCAGATGGGCACAGTGACAGCTAACTGCACATAGTGCTATGACCAATATTTGTTTTGCCACCTCTAATTTAGATGATGTTCTCACCCATCAAGTCTGTAAAACTGCCTCTCATCTGAGAAACAGCTTCTTTATGGGCCAGGTAGCAACACTCACACTTCAACGTGTCAAAGTCATTCGTTTGTCTGGGTTGTTGGATGGGTAAAGCTATTCAGAAAAGGAAACCTGATCTTAAACAAAACACTTCCTTGTTCAGCTTGCGAAAAAATGGATCAAATGACTTCTTGAAAATTTAACTTGTCCAAGTGGCTAGCACCCCAAAAGTAATGAGTCTGTTAACTTGGTGCGTTTCCCTAGTAACTCAATCCATAAAGAAAATAATTAGGCAAAGATAAGTGGTACTTATATATAAATAATTCATGGAAACATGTTTTTCTTTGGGACAAACCAAACATCCAAGGCATTGTACTTAATGAATATAGGTCAGAGATCAATCAGCGAAAGTCAATCATGATGAAAAACACTTACTTGACCACACCACAGATTGTTGGCCAGTTTACCAAGAGACCATCACCATGTGGGGATATTAAAGGACCTCCCTACCACACGGAGGAAATCTACTGTGCGTTTTGTAGGGGCCAGTCACATGACAAACATCACTCATTAAATTAACCGACAAAAATGAAAACAGCCAAGTTAATAAAAAATTAATACAACCTATCATTTTCACATTCAGAGGTCAATAAATACAGTGAAATTCCATTAAAACAACCTCTTATAGAACACTGGGAGGTTAAGTTATTGGCAAAAAAATTCAATCCATTTAAAAGAATTTTTACTATGCACGTTTCCCCCCAATTTATCCCATGATAAGAAAATTACAATCCATGTTCTCGCCAAATAATTACAATGCAAACAATAAGCTTAGGTTTTAGTGGAATGTATTTATTAGATGAAAAGGTATAAATAAATTCTAAGGAAATCTGCATTACTGAGGTTTGTTAAATCATTGTATCGTAAAAAAGAAAAAGGAAAAGTTCTAAGCATTTTCCATTTAAATTAATTTAGAATAGGGGCAGCACTACTTTATGTCACACAAGTAAATTTAATTAAATGATTCTAAAATGGGAGTGGTTCCTTGAACATCAAGATCATGTTTTCTATCTGATCTGGAAATGTAATAAAGTGTCTCTTCTATTATTATGAACTAATTTAAAACTGCTGGAACTTGGTCTATTTGGGCCTTTAAAGAAATTCTAAAAAAAAAAAAAAAACCCTTGTATATATAGTGCAAAATTATATTTATCAGGAAGAAAAAAAGGAATCCATGCATTCATTCACAGATTGTTAAGAGAGTTCTTAAACCTGCAAGGAGATGTGCCTGCTCAGCAGGGAGTCTGCTTCTCCCTCTCTCTCTGCCTGCTGCTCCCCCTACTTGTACTCTGTCAAATAAATAAAATCTTTAAAATGAAGTAGAAAATCTAAACAGACCAATAAGGAGTAAGGAGATGGAATCAGTAATCAAAAATCTCCCATCAAAGACAGACCAGGACCAACTGGTTCTGAAGAATTCTACCAAGCAATTGAAAAAGAATGTCAATCCTCTCAAATTCCTCCAAAAAATTGAAAAGGAGGGGATACTTCCAACTCATTTTATGAGGCCAGCATTACCCTGACACCAAAGCCAGATAAAGGCACTACAGGCCAATACCCCTAATGACTAAAGATGCAAACATTTGCAACAAAATACTAGCAAACCAAATTCAACAACACATTAAAGGATCATACAACATGACCAAATGGGATTCATCCCTGTGATGCAAGAATGGTTCAACATATGCTAATAAATGTGATACAGCACAATAGAAGGAAAGACAAAAAAAATCATAGGATTATCTTGAGACATGCAGAAAAAGCATTTGACAAAATTCAGCACCCAATTATGATAAAAACTCTCAACAAATTGGGTATAGAAAGAACATACCTCAACATGATCAAGGCCACTTAAGAGAAGACCACAGCTAACATCATACTCAATGATAAAAGGTTGAATGCTTTTCCTCTAAGATCAGGAACAAGACACAGGGGTGCTCACACTCACCATGCCTAGTCAACACAGTACTAGAAAAAATACTAAAAGACATGAAACCACAAAAGACCCTGAATAGCCAAAGCAATCCTAAGGAAGAACAACACAGTTTGAGGCATCACACTTTCTGATTTTGAACTATATTACAAAGCTATAGTAATCAAAACAGTATGGTACTAGCATAAAAACATAGACCAATGAAAGAAAATCAAGAGCCCAGAAATAAATCCAGACATATATGGTCAACTAGTATCTGACATGGGAGCCAAGACTGCTCAATGGAGACAAGATAGTTTCTTCAGTAAGTGGTGCTAGAAAAACTGAATAACCACATGCAGAAAAGTGAAATTGAACTCCTATCTTACACCACTCACAAAAATTAACTCAAAATGGATTAGACTTAAACATAAGACCTGAAACTGTGAAACATGAAGAAAACAAAGAAAATGCTCCTTTACATTGGTCTTAGCAATGATTTTCTGGATAGGACACCAAAAGCACAAGCAACAAAAGTAGAAATTAGTAAATGGGACTACATCAAACTAAAAAGCTTCTGCACAGCAATGGGAACTATGAACAAAATGAAAAGGCAACCTATGGAATAGAAGAAAATATCTGCAAAATATATTTTGAATAAGAAGCTAATATCCAAAATATATAAACAACTCCATACAATGCAATAGCAAAACAAACAGCTTGATTTAAAAATGGGTAGAGGAACTGTATAGACATTTTTCCAAAGAAGACATACCCATGGCCAACGGGTACATGAAAAGGTGCTCAACATCATTAACCACCAGGGAAATGCAAATCAAAACTACTATAGGATCTTACATCACCCCTGTTAGAAGGCTATCATCAGAAAGACAAGAAATAACAAGTGTTGGTGAGGATGTGGACAAAAGGAAACCCTTGTGCATTGTTGCTGGAAATGTAAATTGATAGTCTGGAGGTTCCTCAAAAAAGTAAAAACAGAACTACCCTACTACAATCCAGCAATTCCACTTCTAGGTATTTATCCAAAGGAAATGAAAACAGGATCTCAAAGAGATGTATGCATCCCCATGTTCATGACAACATTATTCACAACAGCCAAGGAAGTGGGAGGTCATAAGACAGACCTTGCCAAGGGGTGTCAGGAGGCAGACATTTTGGTATCCACTCAACAGCTTCTCCTTCTCCTTCCTCTTTTCTTGTCAGAACGTGCATTCAATGATCCAGGTAAAAATGAAGGACACTAGTCTTCCCAGCCTCCCCTGAAACCAGAAGTGGCCAGTGACTAAGTGCTGGACAATAAGGCAGAAGGGAAATTCTTCAAGTATAAAATGTTTTATATGATTTTTTTTTAAAGATGCAAGAAAAACGCCTCAGACCCTTCCTTTCTACTTTAGTTGTATGGGAACATAATGCTTGGAATGACATTAGCCATCCTGCAACCCTAAAGAGTAGGACGCTCCTACACTGAGAATTGCAGAGAAAAAGGTTGGAAAGGGCTTGGGTTCTGATGACTTTCTCGAGTTGCTGGACCAATCTGTAATGGCCTAGCTCTACACCCCTTAGAAAGTGAGGTAATAAATGTTCCCATTATTCAGAGCACTTTCTATTGGACATTCTATGATTTGCAGCTAAAAGCATCCCCACTTACACAGCTGCCAACCACCTGCCTTAGGAATGAGCCCAAGACCCAATTAACAATCTAGCAATAGATATATATAATTACGGCAGGAAGATAGATTCCTTGTATTCGGTACGATTTTCTATATGATGTTCAGAATCACTTTGATTTTCCATCAGCAGACGCAAAAGGGAACAGCATTGATTCCATTAAGCGGCTACTGTGTGCCAAGCACTATACTAGGCACTTTATCTAAAGCGAGTCACCACAGCAACTTCCAGACCAGCCCCCTTTGGCTGGGGAAATAAAATCACATCTGTATTTCCTCAAATCTCATTTGAACAATTTAGCATTTCCTTTCATTACAAATGCAGACCACAAACCACCCAAGTACTTGTGACTTTGCCACCTATAGAAATCACAGCTAGATTCCTATCACACGGCAGTTGTTGAAGACAGCTCGAAATATCATTGACCCTCATCACTCTTTCAAAGGTACCATAATCCTTAGGCTTGCTGCAAAATCTTGTTATTTAACGTGTTAATAAAGAAACACAAATGCTACTGCATCACAATTTTTTAAACGTTTTGGTAACTGAATGTCGATATAACTGGCTTCCTTTGTAGTCCTAAGTGTTTGATTTTATGCCCCTAAAAATGATATTCTAAGAGGTATCGATGGTGTCACCAGACTTACAAAGGAGTCCTTGGCACAAAAGGGGTTTAGGCCCCCTGAAACTAGTGCCCCTTGTGACTGTTCAATCTGCTGTCCATGCAGAAAACCCGGTGATCTTTTTTAAAAGTAAGTAAGATGAAGACATGACCATTTAAACCTGAAACAAGCCCCAGCTCCTGACTGACCTGGCTCTGCAGGATCTGGTTTGAGCTGGCTCAAGGCTCCTACCCGGTTGGGGGCTCTCCCATCCCTCTAGCCCTAGCTCACTCTGCACCCATTATGCAGGCAGCCTTCCATTTCTTTGAAATCTCCAAGCAGATACCCAACTCGGGGGGCTTCAAACTTGCTGTCTCCTCCGCCTGGAATGCCTGCTCTTAAAGCAGCAGCTTCGTGCTCAGGCTTCAGTGATGAACCAGGACATCACCTCCACAGAGAAGTCTTCCTCGCTACTGTCTGCCAAGCAGCACCCCTCCCCTCTCCTATCCTGCCCCGTCCCCAGGTATTTCCTGTTTACTTCCTTCAGAGCACTTGCCACAACATAATTATATTGACTTCTGTTCACTACGAAGTCCTGGCATCTAGCAAGGGGCCTGGCACATGTAAAAACCTGACATTCATGGAATGAAGGAATAAACGACAGAAGTAAGTGAAAAGGAAGCTATCATTCATCCATTTCACAAGTGAGGAAATTGAGGCTCCGACATGTTAAATTATTTGTCCAAGGTCATCCAGCGGCAGAGTTATTATTTTAACCGTGGTCCCTAGGCCTCCCCTTTATCCCTCCACCATTTCTTTCTAAATTCCTTTCCCTGCTACATTTTCACCCATCTGGAAAGCAGAATGGACCCAATGTAAGTTTTTATGGTGTGATTTCATAGGGCTTCAGTGCCCCATTGCTCAAGGATATCTGCTTAACAAACCATCAAAACTACTTCCCTTGAGTATTTCCAGGAGAGCCAAATTGAACAAAAATATATTACCTGGTTAGAGTGACTCTTCCTGTCGCTGTCTCTCTACGTACATTGACACACGTGTTTTCTCATCTCTGATTCTTATCAATGCAAACAATAAAATCAGGTGGAAGGAAGACAAGTCAAAAAAGGGTAGACTAAGGAAGAAAAAAATTTAAACCCCAAATTAAACGCTAGTATGGAGAAGTATATAAGGCACTTTACACCAGCTTATGTGGGCAATTCTGGCCATAGGCTTCCTAGTAGCCAGCCTCAAGCGAGAAACATGTCAGTTATGTGACATATTCTGAAGATTAAAAAAAAAATCAATTTCCAGGAAGAGCACAACTATTTCTGTACTCTAAGTACTGAGAGAAATTCCCCTTGTGGGTCCTTATAATGAAAGCATGATAGGATAATCAGTATTCTCAACTACAACCTTATAAAAAAAATATATCCAGCTTCAGAGAATGGTGTCTTATAGCATACATAGCTCAATAGACAGGACTGGTATGCCAAAACCTATGCAGCACGGCATTGCCTTGCTCTTCAAAGCGTGATCCCTGGACCAGCAGCATCACCTGGGAACTTGTGAGAAATGCAGAATCTCAGGCCCAATGCCAGGCCTGCTGAATCAGTCCGTATTCTATTGACAAGATCTGCAGGTGATTCCCGTGAACGTTAAGTTTGACAAGCACCAGTCTAAAGGTTAAGCTTGATCTGAGGCAAAATTTCCAAGAAAGTGGTATTCATTTATTCAGGCAACACATATTTACTGAGACCTTGGTGACAGGAAAGAGTTCCTACCAATAGGGCATATTCCTACCAGTATGACACCAAAAGCACCACCATAAAGGAAAATATTGATAAATGGGTCACCATTCAAAATGAGTGGCAAAGCAAGCCGTAAACAATATTTGCAATAATCCCAAAAGAAAAGGTGAGAACCTGAATATGTCCCAGGTACCATCTTAATGATGGGCATATAGCAATAAAATAAAAACTCTCTACACGTATAGAGCTTACCTTCTAATTGGAAAAGACATAAACAAGTAAAATGGAACAAGTAAAGGGCATCAAGTCAGGGGACAAGGTTGCAGTTTCATAGAGGGTGAACAGGGAAGGCTTCACTGAAGAGGTAGCGACCTATACAAGGTCAAAGAGCTAGCTATAAAAATAGCTAGGGGAAGAGTACTCCAAGCAAAGGGAACAGCGAGTACAAATACCCCGAGACAATAAATGCCTAAAACAGCAAGAAGGCCAGTGTGGTTGAAGCACAGTGAGCAAAAGTGGAATAGGTATGCAGGGGGGGCCAAATCATGTGGGGCCTTCTCGGCCATTTTAAGGCTCTGAGCTCTGAGAAAGATGAGAAATCACTGGAGGAAAGGTAATAGGGCACCTCTGCAGGATGCTGAGTGGGGAAATGGCATAATGAAGTGCTTTTAAGATTGGTTTCTAAGAGATAAGTGTAATGGCTTGAGAGAATCCAGCTGAGTATATTGCACTAATCCCAGTAAATGGGGATTCATTCATTCATTGATTTATTAGGTGCCAAAGCTGTGCCAAGTAGTGTGGGGAGGATCTAGACTAGGGTGATAACTGAGGGAATTGCCAGAGGAAAGTGAATATAAATGACATTGGAAAGAAAGAAACCCAGGACACAATAACAGATTATATTTATAGAGAAATGACAGAAGTTGGCAACTCAATTTAATCAACATTTATGGATCATCTACTGAGGGCAAAGCCATATGCTGGCTAGGATGCGGGAGTGGGGATGGCGCAGAAGACTTATTTTCCCCTCATAAGGGCTTCCAGCCAGGCGTGCTTAGCCCCTGCCCTGCACTTTTCAAGCCTGAATTTCTCAGATTACTGCAGCTGAGGCTGGCACTGAGACTGGCTTATTTGCTCAGGTTAAGAGCTGGTTTTTTTTGGGGGGGGGGTTAACCCTCAGAACTTGTTCTGTCTCCTGGGAGTAGGGGCCAAAGCACCTCAAATTGATTAGTATTAAAAGACAGATTTGGTTTGGCAGGAGGGCGGCAGAGAGGTCTTTTTTTTTTTTTTTTTGGCAGAGAGGTCTTAATAAATGTCTTTTTGGATCAGCGTTGCAGACTGGCCCTGGGCCACCAGTTTTGGGGCAACGAGTCCTTGAGGTCTGTTTCCACCTGTATGACCTGATGGGTCTCCCACTCTTTGCCACTCCATTCTGGAGAGAAGGCCCCAAGGCACAAAAAGGGAAAGCAGGGGAAAAAAAAAAACCCGAATTTGAAAATTGCCTACCACCAGACAGCAAGGTCTGAGGAGCAGATGCAAATGTAATGCAAATGATATGTAAATAGCCCCGTGGCCTTCTAAAAGGTTTTATACAACTGGAAGGGCCCTTGGGGAACTGCTAGCAGATAACAGTGACTCAGAAGCAGAGTGAACTATTTCAAGACAACTTTGTCACACAGATCTTTGCTGCCGTTCTAGCATAGTGCACAGTCTTTAGTGATGTTTTTCTCACTTGGATCAACCTCACCTTCTATAAATAAAAAAAATCAAGTCTGCCTCTGTTATCTTAGAAGTTATCTAAGTTAATTACACTTTAAAAATACTGTGTACCTTTAATTTTTCTTCAAACGCCTCTTTCACCCAAATAAAGTCATGTTCAATGTGTCACTTCCTCCCTAGAACAATATTTGGCTCCACTGGGTTATGAATGAAAATGCCTCGCTTTCAGTTCTAGTTACTATGATCCTTTGGAGGATTTTTTTTTCCCCTACTCCACAGGAACTGGCACATTCTCTTCTAATAGTCACATGCTGTATTCAAAGTGAATCCAGAAAAAAAAAAAAAAACCCAACCAAACCCATATGTACTTGTGAAATCCAATTCACTTCAAGGAGCCACTGGAAAGCTATTCATTAAGAAAACCTGCCCTATTAAGTACGCTGTCGTCTAGACAATCCTATCTACGCGTTTTAGAATGACAAATGCACATTCGATTCCAATGGGGTAAACTTCCGTCTACATTTATGCATTTAAAAGAGGACACCCCCATCAGATAGGCATTTTAAAAGAGCCCTGAGATGAACTGAATAGTAAGCAACCACAGTCAGCACATCAGACCCGCAGCTGGGCAGTAATTCTGGATTACAGACCGAGGCGCGCGCACGCGCACGCGCGGGGGTGGGGGGGCGGTCGCCAAAGCCATTTACCTCCACGTTAGCGATGGAAACAATGATAGCCTAACCAGCCCCCCAAACTTCCAATACTCTTAACATTCGAGGGTGCTTCAGCTTTTTGACAGGAAGGTCAAAGGAAGGGAAATCCCTTTCATTTTCGAGTTTTTTTTTTTTCTCCCTCACTTGAAAGGGCCTCCAGGAAGCTGTTGGGCAAAGAGGCATCTGGGGAGATGCCACGTTCGGTGTAAAACAAAAACAAAGCGCAAAGACGCGGAATCCCAACAAATGAGAGACTGAAAAAGAGAGGAGGGAAGACGGACAAAAACAAGAGGTGAACCTCTGGAGACTGAGGAAACGACAGCGCCAGACAGAGTAACAAAGAGAAAGAGAAGAGCCGGGGGCGCTGCTCCCGCAGCCGGGAGTCCGGGGAAGAGCCGGGCAGGCGGCGAGCGCCCCCCCGCGGCCGGGGCTGCCTCTTACCTCCTGGGCGAGTTTCTGCTTGAGCACCAGCGCGGCGCACAGGTAGCCCGCGCGGCCCACGAACAGCTCGTCCGAGCCGCACTCCAGGAAGGAGACCGGCGCGCAGACGGCGCACAGAGCCCGGAACTTGCCGAGCGGCTGCACGTAGTCGGACCGGCCCAGGGCGTGGTACACGAGCGTGGCCACGGCGTACACGCCCGCTCCCCCGAGCAAGAAGGCAGCGCGGGTGTCGGCGTCCGGCTCGCCCCACTCCTCGGCGCGGGCGCACGCGTCTATGAGGCGCTTGGCCGAGCGCAGGTAGCGCTCCCGGGCCCCGGCAAAGAGCGGGCTCTGCGAGACGTGGTAGAGCATGTAGGCCACCCCGGCCACGCCGCCGTACAGCCCGCCTTGGCAGCTGCTGGCCGCGGCCGCCGCCCCCCGGGCCTCAGCGCCGCCCCCGAGCGGGGGCAGCTCCTGAAGGATGCGCTCGATGGTGGCGGTGACCAAGGGCGCCACCGCCTCCTCGCACTGGCCCGCCAGCAGACTGCCCTGGTAGTCATCGAAGCGGTTGGCGAAGCAGCGCTTGGTGTCCATGCTGCTGCCCGTGCCCCCCAATGCCGGGCCGGGGTCCGCTGGAGGGCGCGCCCTGCAGCCCCGCGCACCACCTCTCGCTCTCGGAGGCGCTCGGCTGGCGGTTGACGCGGCGGGGATGGAGCAGGGAGGCTGAGACGGGAGGTGACTAGAGGAGGCGGGCGCGAGGAAGAAGCACGGAGCGGATTGCCAAGTGGGGCACCGGGCTGCCGCGAAGCTCGCGAGTGGCCCGGGCGGGCGCGGGGGATGCGCGTCGTACGCCCCCCTCCGAGAGGCCGCGCCCTCGCCGAACCCGCCCCCTCCTGCGCCGCCGCAGCTCGGCCGCCTCTCCAAGGGGCCGAGGTGATCTCCGGCAGGACCCACTCGGGGCCCGCGCCACTCCTCCCGCTCCGCCCCCGGCTCCTCCCTTCCCGGCGGAAGGCCGGGGACGTGCGGGACACCGATCCGGAAAGCTGAGGCTGGGCACGCACACACACCTGGCGCTGGAGGTGAAGACCTCGAGTCCCTAGTACACTCAAAGTGTGGTCCTCGAGTCAGCAGATCAGCATCACCTGGGAGCGTGTTAAAAACGCAGCAGCTCAGACTTCGCCCCAAACCTATCGAATCAAAATCAGCATATTTAACAAGATCCCCAGGTGATTCACGTGCACATTAAAGGTTGAGAAGCCACTGAACTGGGGGTGGGAGGTGGGAAACTAGGAGAAAACGGAGCGCCCTCCTGAAACTTGTTTTGTCATCTTGGTCACTTTGGAATTCTCATTCTGAATATTTCAGTCCCAAAGGCTGAGGGCTTTGAGTACATCACGTGTCAAGCATGGAATCGGTGGAAGGCCCCATAGGGAAATTTTCTTGGCCTTGGTTGTCGTGTTGCTTTTCTTGGAGTACACAGGAGTAAAAATTCAAAGAACTACACCAGGTTAAGGTAAGAGGGTGGGGGGTTCTGTCTTTCTCCTACTCTAGAGACCCCTCCCTCCCATGCATGCATAGTAAGAGCCTAGTAAATATGTTGACGTCATTAACTAGTTAATATAAGGGCAAATGCTGCGTGAGAATTTTCGGCATTTTTACCCTTTTCTGCGGCTCCTTAGTTAACCTCTTTCCTCCCTTCCTTCCTCCTCCTGTTTCTTCCCTTCTGCTTTCCTTCTGCAGGCGTTATTGAGGGTCTCCTATGTGTCCTGGACTCTGGAAATAGATGGATAAACAAAGTAGACACGGTCCTAGACCTCTTGGAGCGTGCAGTCCACTGGGAAAGACAGAAAATGAACAATTACACAAACAAGTTGCCTTCCTTTGTTCAGCTGTTTTAAAATAATTCTTCCATTCCCAAAGTGTTGACAAGTGAAGGCCAAAGAGGTCACCTCTCCCAGGGGTATTTGCATTTTGATAGGGACTGTGCGAGACACAAAAGAATAAGTGGCTCTTGGAAAAGTTTTTGACACTTGGTGGGGAGAACAAATGCTCCACTTACTTGAAGGGCCAGTTTTGTTTGGAGGCAGTTTTTTCCTCAGAAGTGGTAATTGTCACAATGATTTGGAAGCAGAGATTAAATAGCCTGCCCCTCTGTCGATGCATTCTGGAAAAGGAGCTCTGTTTGCCAGGATTACTGCCAGGACTAACACATCCACAGAGTAGATGCTGTGGCCTCCATCCTCCTATAACACTGCCAAAACAGGTTTATTTTGAATTATAATAATAAAAAAGCTAAGTTCACTTTTAGGCAGGGAGCTTGATGGGTTAAGGGTATCAAAGAAGCAACTGGAATGGTTCGCTTCTTCTTGGGCCTTTTTCCTCATGCCTCAATCGTGGTAAACATTAGGAGTGACTTTTGTCCCTTCCAACAAGGAGACCTAAAATGCAAACTTTCACAGGCAGGAATGAAGCCTTATTCCACTTCGTTGCTCCACACCTCCCCCTTGTCATGAATCTAGAGGCAACTCTGTTAATTTTGACTTCGATTATCCTTTCACAAATCCCAGCACGAGGGTAGCACCAGCAGCAATGACAGGGCCTTGTGCTCAGACTTCAAAAAAAAAAAAACCAGTGAGCAGGTCTCAAGAGAAGGCGCTCTGCCCTTTCCCAGTTGTGTCACCCCCTCTGTTGCCCCAAAATGCTGCATAGCAAGCAACCACAAAATTTTGTAGCCTGTAACAATAAGTTTACTGCTCATGCATCTGGGATCTTGGCTGGGCTCATTCATGTGTCTGGGGGTGGGCTGGCTGTTGCTTGGGGAGATTGGTGCAACTGGGCTCTAGTTCACATGTCTCTCATCCTCCGGCCAACCCCAGCATGCCTGCATGGCAGTGGCAGAGGGGTAAGAGCCCAGGTGAAAACGTGCAAGACTTCTTTAGGTCTGGTCTTAAAGCTGACACATTTTTACCTGCCTTAATGTATTGGTAAATCACATGAAAAATGCAGGGTGTCTTTATGGAACTGCAAAGTATATGACAAAGGGTGTGTATACAGGGTGGGGTGAATTATTGGGGCTTCTAGGGGTTTTGGACAGTGATGCCAACAAGTAGAACAGAGGTCACCAGATGGATGTGAAACAGCATGATTTGGGAGAAGCAAGAAGTTAGCGGTATCCAGAAGCTCTCTTAAACTCATAGGACAAATTAACCCTTTTCCCTATAAATGTCTTTCCTGAAGACCCTACCACTTGGTCTGTTGCACAATCACCTGGCAAAACTTCAGTCCAGAGCATCCTTCAGGGTGGAGCTAGCTCTTTAGACCACATGAGGCCTTGCCTCCCATTGCCATTTACTTAATTCGCAAGCAGTATTGCTTATTTTTTTTTTTTAAAGATTTTATTTATTTATTTGACAGAGAAAGAGACAGCAGGAGAGGGAACACAAGCAGGGGGAATGGGAGAGGGAGAAGCAGGCTTCCCGCGGAGCAGGGAGCCTGATGTGGGGCTCGATCCCAGGACCCTGGGAACATGACCTGAGCCGAAGGCAGACGCTTAACGACTGAGCCACCCAGGCGCCCTGCAGTATTGCTTATTTTAATATCATGGCTCCACCAGAATACATTCTCCATGAGGGTTAGGGCTTTTTGTTACATTTATTTACTGGTAGGCACCAAGAGCCTAGAATAGTCCCTGGCACATGTATTGGGCATTCAATAAAGGTTTGTGAAATGATGAATGACTTACTATGAGAGCATCACAGCAAGGGAACCTGGAGTGTAGAATGCAGAATGAAGACGTTGTTGAAAGTTTACCCTGACTTGATGAAACCCTCACTGTTTTCTTGGATCCTTTTGCTCTTATGAATGCAAGAATGTAAACATTCTGCAGTTTCTGCTTCCTTTCTTTGTCTCCACAGGCTGGTGACCTATACACTTTACAGTGACGTCACACAATCTGTTTTTACTAACTAACCAGGTGTAGGAGATTTCTTTTTCCAAATACGGCCCTAACGACATCTCCTATGCCACGTGTTCCTCTACAATCGGACACTGACATTCCTCTCATCAGACGGTAGGGTATGTGTCCCCTCTTCTTGAATCCGAGTGCACTTATAACTAACATAACCAGTAGAATGTGATCGAAATTATACTGCATGGCATCCAAATATTAAAAAAAAAAATGGTGCAGCTTCCATGTTACATGCTGGACCACTCCTAGTTGGAGCCTTGAACCACCTTGTAAGACTCTGACTATGCTGAGGCGGCCATATTGTGAGGAAGTGCAGACAACATGAAGAGGCCACTTACAGGTGCTTGTGTTGACAGCCCAGCTGAGAGCATCAGCTGACAGCCATTTGAGTGAGCCACCTCAGATATACAGTCCAACTGAGCCCTCAGATGACAGAAGTTCTATGAGAACCACCATCCCAATCCCTTCTAGAATTCCTGACCCACAAAATTATGAGCAAAAGAAAGTAGTTGTTTTAAGCTACTAAGTTTTAGGGTAATTTGTTGTGCAGCAAAGGTAAGTAGAATAGCTTGCTAGCTTCCCATCATCCAATGCCATAAAGTCCCCTATAATCTGTACTGCCCCCTCAACAGGGCAAAAAATAGGAAGAGGAATATTTTGGGGAACTCTGCACAGGGAGACAGGAAGTATGGAGGCACACAGAAAATTGTGTTCCAAAATAATAATTCTAGATGGATTCTTTAGAAGTAGCAATGACCCCACAAAGAAATATGCAGCCTATACAAAATCTTGCCAAAGACAGTTATTTTGCCCTTATCTGCAAGATTTGTCCTGATCTTTACAGAATCTCTAGCAGCATTTGCTGACAAGCAGCTCCCAACACATGGTTTCTGTGATCTTGCTGAATTGCCCAGTTCCTAGTTCTTCCTCAGGATTTCCTTATTATGCAGATTATGCAAAACTATGGATGGAAAATAGTTTTAGTGGGTTCATCAAGGAAGCCACATAAAAATTATGCAAAACTATCCAGGAAGAAAATATTAAAATCAAAGGGTTTCTCTGATGCAAATCATTGCTCTCTCAGGGTGAATATGGAAAAAAAAAAAAAAACAACTCAGTAATTTTATAACTGTCAAACCTCAACACTTAAGGGTTAGTACATTTTATGGGATAAACGATCTTAAAAATACTTTCAGAAAGTTTTCTGAAGTTTTGCTCCAAGGGCTCATCCTAGAAATGGTTTAGTTGACTCAATCAGAGCTATGTCTAGTCCTTATAGTACATTCTCTTTGGAAATGCTGCTCTGATTTTTTAGCTTAGTTACCTAAACCTTGGAGACCTCTCCTGCTTCTGCTCTTTTGTCCCCTGAAGACCCTTCTCAAAATAGCAGCCTGAAGAAGTCAGATCCTATCTTCTGATTTATGTCAGTGTTGCACCTGTCCCTCAAGGTAAAATCCAGAGCCCATAGGACAGCCCAAAAGGCCCACTGCCATCTCGCCCTTCTTACTTCTCTGACCTCCCTCTTATTCTTTTTCCCCTTGTTCCTTCAATTCCAGCCACACTGGCTGCCTTGATATTCCTCAGACATGCTAGTCAGAGCCTTAACTTGGAAAATAATCTTTGGGGGCACCTGAGTGGTCACTGGTTAAGCAACTGCCTTCAGTTCAGTCCCAGGATCGAGTTCTGCGTCTGGGCTCCTTGCTCAGCAGGGAGTCTGCTTCTCCCTCTGACCCTCCCCCCTCTCATGCGCGCTCTCTCTCTCTCTCTCTCTCACTCACTCACTCATTCTTTCTCTCTTTTCTTTGCAGTTTTCTCTTCCTGGAATACTCTTCAAAAGATATACTTGCCCCTTCACCTCAATGAAGTCTTCCATAACTTATCATTTAAATTATAACCTTCCCCTGCCAACCATTAGTATCTACTCACTATATATTTTTACTGATTTATGTTGTTTCTTGTCTGTCTCCTTTTCCTAGGATGTAATCCCCACGAGGACAGGCATTTTTGTCTCCATGGTTCCCTGCTTTATCCCAAGCACCTAGATTAATGCCTGGCACACAGTCTTTTCTCAATATATATTTATCAATGTCGGTGATACCCTTCTTACTGTCAAAAACTTCCACCAATCCCTAACTCATGGCTGAGCTTTGTAGTCTACTTTCATGATCAATTTCTTGATAGTGCTTCTCTGTATAAGCAGCCCTAAATATGTGCATTTTTGACATAAGATTTGATTTTCTTTCTTGTCTCTTTTTCTCTATATCCAACATTATCCATTTTAAGCAATTTTTAGCCATTACATGTCAAACATGATTGCCAGCACACAATGTAATGGCAGATTAGAAACTAGGCAAAAGAAGTAAGTAAACTGTCACCCATCACTCTTTCTGAAGGAGGGACAGCCCGGTGTGATCAGTCACATTGGCCAAGAACAAGTAATGTACACTCTACCTTACTGGATATGAGAATAATATGTGTCAATTATACCTTTGGGTACTATAATGTGTGTGTATGGATGTATGACTCGAATGCACCATAATAAATTACTGCTGTGTGGGGCAAAATACTAAAATAGATATGCCTCTATTTTACACTAATGAATCTGTGTAAAGTTACCTTAAATTGGCAAGTGAAGATGGGGATGTTCCTTTGGTTAGAGTAAATTCTTCAATTTAAAAATGTTAACAGTTTCCTACATGTAGTCATTTTTAAGGTTTTCTCCAATATTCAGGATTAGGAGGGGAAGAGTGATTGAGAATCCCTGTGGTGGTATAGTTCAACAGATGTCAAATAATGACCTAGTAATGAATAATGCATTAATTAATATTCTTGCTTTTTGTCTTATGATAAAGCAATATTTCTATTTCTACATCTATAGTTCTCGTTGGAAGAAGTTTCAATGTGAGAAATATAAGGTACAGTTTTTCTCTGATACAATTTGTAGACATTTGCATGAATGCAAAAGAGGTAGTAGTTAGAAGATCAGATATGTCTCAAATAATTGATCCTGATTGACTTTGGAATGCTCATGCTCACACTTTTCCAACTGTCCTCAATATGAAATGATTTCTCAATATATCTTGGCTCAGCATTCCCATGAGATATAATAAGGAGTGATATCCAGAAAGAACTGATGTCCCAGCCCATAGTCCAAAAAGTAGAAAAATCCATTACCAGATAACCAAAGAAAGCTAACTGCTTTAGGTTGACAAGGATTAACAGAATCATGAAGCTGGAAAGATCCAAGAAATCATCAATTTAATCCTTTCCTTTAACAATGGGGAAATTTAGGCCCATTGCAGTCATACAATAGGGAGTCACTGAATGGTGGGAAAGAAGAGTGATGGGATCATATCTGTGCTTTGGAAAGATCATTTTTCTAGAAAATTGGAGGATATATTTGAGAGGCAGAAGATTTATCGGGATGGTAAGTAGAATAATCAAGAAATGAGGAAATCTGAGTTAGGTCAGTGGCAGGAAGCGTGGAGAGACTTAGAAGGAGTCAGGAGATATTAAGCAGGTAGGATTTACAGGGTTTGATGACTGACTGGATGTGGGAGTAAGAAAGAAAAATCAAAGATTATGGCTGGTTTCTGCTCTGGGCAATTGGGCCAATGGAGGTGCTGTACGCCAAGTCAAATAGGTATGAGAAGAAGGACAATGGCTAATTCAGTTTGAAAACATTTGAGTATGACTTTCAGTCTTATTATGGGGAAATATATATATGGTGTGTGTGTGGGTGGGTATGTATATATATAATTTCAGTATTTAAGTCCCAAAGATGCAGTCAAAATTCAGTAAGTGTGATTAAAGGAGGCTGATGGAGGCAAGCTTTGGAAATCGGTTAATATAGTGAGAACATGGGAAAAGGCATGCACCTAGACTTCAGAGCAAAGTCTGTTGTGCTTGTCAACCCAGCTTCTATTCCCTTCTCCTATCAATAATATCTTGAATTTCCTTGGAGAAACAACCACCCGTCATTCCCATAACATGTAATTTGAAGGGAGCTAAACCATTCCTGTGTCCCCAAGGTGAGCATATATCCCAGGCCTGCCCATGGAGAAGCAATTCTGAGAGGTTAGAACCATCGGGAAAGCTGGGATTGCTAAAGTAGGATTAAATCTACAGCTGCTGGTGGCCATCCTGTGAATGCAAGGAGAAAGCAGGTGTAAAGCACAGAGAGGAAAGCAGAACTGAGTCACAGATAAAAAACGTGACCTGATGACATTGTTGGTACACCCACGCCTGGCTTTACCTGAAGAACTGTTCAGTTATGGGATCCAGTACATTCTTTTTTTTTGCTCAAGTGGGTGTCTGTCACTTACAAAGGAAGAGGTCTGGACTAATTTGGGTTTTTGATAAAGTAGTTTGTGGGGGTGCCTGGGTGGTGCAGTCAGTTAAGCGTCTGACCCTTGGTTTTGGCTCAGGTCATGATCTCAGGGTTGTGATATCGAGCCCCATGGGGCTCCACACTGAGTGCAGAGTTGGCTTACGACTCTCTCCCCCTCTCCCTTTGCCCCTCCCCACTGCTCATGTGCACTTTCTCTCTCCCTTCCTCCCTCCCCCTCTCCCTCTAAAATAAATAAATCTTTAAAAAAATAATTTGCTGTGATTTGTTTAGAGAAGATGGGTAGGCAGGGAGGGAAGCAAGAAAAAGGTTTGGAAAGATTGTAGAAGTCAGGTTTGAGGGGATGAGTGAGAAAAAGAGCTGATTGAGAAGAGCTCTTGAGCAATGAATGAGTGGAGGTGTTGAAATGAGACCTGATGTCAAATTCCTGCTCCACCAAATCTAACTGTGTGACTTTGAGAAAGTTATTTAACTTTCCTTACCCTCAGTTTTTTCATCTATAAATTGGTAACAATAAGAGAATCTGTCTCATAGGATGGTTAGGATAATATCTATAAAGGGTTTATCTTGATGTCTCGCTCTGAATAAATGTTAGCATTTGTCCAAAATCATTATTATTCTACATGTAGTTGCTTCAAGAAGTGTATTCCTGTTGCCTGATTACCACCTAACCTCTTGTATCTTCCTCTTTTCCTAAGCTGATTTTCTTTAGAAAAGAGTTGGGGTGGGGGGGGCGGTTGTTTGTTTTGCTTATTCTTTCTCAATGATTCCTAAATCAAACACGTTACATTTGCAGGCCTAAAGATTTCTTTCTTTCTTTCTTTTTTTTTTTTTTACCGTGACAAATTCAACTTCTAAGGTGGAAAAAGAAATCATGCTGTGTTTTTTCAGCTTTGATGTGATTGCTGGTAATAAAGATTCAAGTTGACAAATTTTGTTGCTGATGCATAAGACAATAAAATTAATCTTTTTCAAGGCTGTCTGGTTCTGCAGTGCTAAGAGTAGGCAGGAAAGTAAAAACATGTGACATAAAGCCATGTAGGTGAGCAGATCTGCAAAGGAGGATAAGCAGGCACTAAATCAGGGGGATGTTTGACTCAGTGGTTTTCAATCTTTTAAGTACAATGGAAACTTTCCACAATTTGTCCTTACTTTACCAAACTCTCACAACTTTGAAAAAAAAAAAAAAAAACCCAACCCTGCAAGATGTCTTTGGTTGCTGTGGTTATTTGAACTGCTTCTGAAAGGATTGACAGAGAAATCAGTTTATTATTGGCTAGAAGTTGTATAGCACAAACTTAGTTTAAAAAGAAAAAAAGTATATTCAGTCTCTAATTATATTTTCTCTTTCAATTAAGATGTTCCAGAAAGTTGTCAGTATTATCTGTCTATTTAACATGCAGGCAATTAGAACTTCACTTAACTGAATCTCCAGGTCACCACTACTCAGTAAAATTGATTTTTATTCAGATAGTGACATTTAGCCTCTTTTTTGTCAAGGGCATTATACGTTTGGATTTTGAGTTTTGCATGGTACATACAAAATTGGAATTCAGATATAGAGGAATAGTGGATTCAGAAGAGATAAGTAGGTAAGTACATATAAATGATGAGTGCAAAAGCATCCAAAAGACTGGCCTTCTATAAAAGGGAGCCTGGAAATAAGTCAATGGAATAGAACATCATGACAGTCTATTAGGAACCTATTAAGGTTCCTGCTGCCAGATAAATGTCAAGAAAAAGCAGAGATATTTATCTAGTCTCAATATTTATTTTTAAATCTGAGGTCTATTATCTCTTATAATGGCTTTATTTTATTTACCAAATGGTTAAATATAAATAAAATGAAGCCATTTATTTAGTACAAGCTCACTCTGGTTTGTGATGCAGACTAAGTATCTAGACCAAAAAAAAAAAAAAAAAAAAGATCTGGAGTATGAGATTGGCTAAGGGATTAACATCTGGATATCTATCCTATTCTTCCTAATTAACCAAAACAGCATGAGAGCCATTGTTTTCCTATGGGTAAAAACAAAAAGAAGATTTGCTTTCCTGAGAACTACACTTTTATGTATTTTCATTATTCTTCTAAACTTCTTCCTTTTCATAAAATATTTGGGAGAAGAAAAATGCTTTGAATCTTAGATTTATATCATCCTATATTTATAAAGTTTTAAGACTTCATATAATATTACCTACCACCTAAAGCAGGCATCTATCTGCATCCATTAGGATTAGATTTAGCTGCTTAAAAAGAAAAATATATTAAAAATTAAGCACAACAATTTCTCTCACCTATTAAAAAAAGTCAAAAGTACAAAGAGTGATGTCAGCAAGATGCCAGAATAGAAGCCCCAGACCTTCCTTCTTCCCAGGGAAATAGATTCCACAACAATATATGAACCAATTCCCTCTGTGAGAAATCTGAAGGCCAGTGAAGAGGTTTCTGCACCCGAGGCCAAGCATGAAACCAATCACACTGAAGTCCATAGGAACATTTATGGTACTTTCTTGCCATAGCCCCTCTCCCTGGCACAGTGCCATGTAATCTGGAATAAACTCCTAGATCCTGGCTTTAACCTAGGAAGGGAAAGTGAAGACTAAGCCAAATATCCAATGTTCTGACTTTTAGGATGCTGCCCAAGTGACTGACTTCTGCTTCATCTGTCTTGGAGCACTGATGGGACCCGGCATAGTCTAGGTGCCTGGAAGTTGCTGAGAACAAAAAAGAGCTGTACAGCATGCTAGAGCTCTAGGGGAACCACAGTACAATAGACAGAGGTGATATAACTCAGCAGCCTCTCTTTTAGTGGGGGAAGAGGAGACTGGAACATGTCTCCACCATTCTGGATTTTCAGGGGGCTTCCTGAGGGACTGCCTTTTATCTTGCCTATCTCAGAGTGTGGATGGGCCCAGCATACTCCAGATGCTGCAGGGCCACCATGAACAAAAAAGAGCTGTGTGACATGCTGCTGTTCCAGAAGGCCCATGGCACAGCAGACAAAGGCTGATATAGTTTGGTGGCCTCTCCCTCCAAGGGAGAGGAGTGGGGTATGCATCTGACATTCTGGCTTTTGGGGAGGGCTGCTTGAGGGACTAGTTTCTGTCTCACTTGTCTCAGAAAAGACACAGGAACTGGCATACTCTAGATGCCTGGGGGCTACAGAGAACAAAGAGCTGGGCAACATGCTGCTGCTTCAGAGTACCTACAGTATAACAGACACACACCAGAGGGAGCAAGAGATTACAAACTCCTGAAAAAAAAAAAATCCAACAAATCTCTCTAACTAGGAATCTACGTGTACAAGGCCAAAGAACACACATTTACAAAAAAAGACTTGAATGGCCCCCAGATCTCTAGCTAAGCTGATTGGTGAAGATATTTTCTTGTATGAAGTCAGTCTGTAAGGACTGGGAGAGTTGACTGTTTTTTCAAATGTGCAAATACCAACACAAAGTTACAAGAAACATAAACAAGGAAAAATGACCCAATCAAAGGAATAAAGTAAATCTCCAGGAACTGACCCTAAAGAAACAAAGGTATATGAATTACATGGCAAAGCATTCATAAAGAGGCTCAAGGATCTTGGGAAAATTATGAATGATCAAAGTGAGAATTTCAACAAAGAGATAGAAAATATGAAAAAGAAGTCAACAGAAATTTTAGATCTGAAAAATGCAATAACTGAATTGAGATGTTCCTTAGATTCAACACCAGACATGAACAAACATATGAAAGAACTTGCAAACTTGAAGCAAAGTTCATTTGAAATTATCCAAATGAGCGAAAAGAAAAGGGATAGAAAAAGAGTAAAGAAAACCTAAAGAAATTATGGGATATCAAAAGACCAATCTGTGCTTTATTAGAGTCCCAGGAGGAGAAGAGAGAGAAAAGGGCAGAAAGCTTATTTCAAGATATAGTGACTGAAAACTTCACAAATCTGGGGAAGAAAATGAACTTCCAGATTCAAGAAGCCCAACAGATGCCAAATAAGATGGAACTAAATAATTTCAAACTGAGACACATTATAATGAAGTTATCAAAAGTCAAAGGCAAAGTTTTGAAAGCAGCAAGAGAAAAGTGACTCATCACATACAAGGGAACCCTATAAGAATATTAGTGGATTTCTCAGCAGAAACCTTGCAGGCCAAAAGGGAGTGCAATGATATGTTCAAAGTCTTAGAAGAATAAACTGCCAAACGAGAATACTGTATCCAGCAAAATATTCCTTTTTGCCACAAAATCATTTAAAATTAAACAAATTTTCCAGATAAAAGCTGAGAGAGCTCATCACCAGTAGAATTGCCTTACAAGAAATATTAAAGGGAGACCTTCCTGTTGAAATGAAAAGATGCTAAACAGTAACATAAAAGCATAGGAAAATAAGCTCACTGTTAAAGGTAAATATATAAACAAGTATGGAATAGTGTAATACTAAAGTGGCTATGTGTGAATCACTTTTAATTCTGGTATAAAAGTTAAAAACTGAAGTATAAAAAATAACTATAAAATATATTAATGGATATGCAAAATAAAGTGTAATTTGTTACATCAATAACAAAGTGTTGGGGGGTGAAGTAAAAGTATAAAGTTGTATTTTGTTTGAAGTTGAGTTGCTATCATCTTATAGTAGATTGTTAGAAGGAGTTCTTTGTAAGCCCCATGGTAACCACAAAGAAAATACCTTTAGGAGATACACAAAAGAATATGAGAAATGAGTCAAAGCATGCTACTACAGAAAGAAGTCAATGAAACACAAATGAAGAGAACAAGAGAGAGACAAAACAAGTCAGAATATAGTTTCCTAAATGGCAATAAGTTATTGCCTATCAATAATTATGGGGCACCTGGGTGGCTCAGTTGTTAAGCATCTGCCTTCAGCTCAGGTCATGATCCCAGGGTCCTGGGATCGAGCCCCGCATCGGGCTCTCTGCTCCACGGGAAGCCTGCTTCTCCCTCTCCCACTCTCCCTGCTTGTGTTCCCTCTCTCGCTGTGTCTCTGTCTGTCAAATAAATAAATAAAATCTTTAAAAAAATGTAATTGGATTAAAGTCTTCAATCAAAAAAACATAGAGTGACTGAATGGATTTTTTAAAGATTCAATTACATGCTGTCTACAAGACTCATTTTAGATTTAAGGACACAGGCTGAAAGTGAAAAGATGGAGAAAGATATTTCATGCAAATGGTAATCAAAAGAGAGCGGGGGTGGCCATACTTATACCAGACAACATAGACTTCAAGTAAAATATTGTCACAAGAAACAAAGAACAATATATAATGATAAAATGGCCAATTCACCAGGAAGATATAGCAATTATATATGCATCCAAGAAGAAAGGACATAAATATATAAGCAAACATTGACAGAAATGAAGGGAGAAACTGACAGCAACACAATAATAATAGATTTCAATATCTCATTTTCAATAATGGATAGAACATCCAGGGAGAGTATCAATAAGAAACACAGGACTTGACAACGTTATAGACAAAATGGACCTAACAGACATATATAGAACATTCCACCCAACAGCAACAGAATAAACATTCTTCTCAAACACAGATGGAACAATCTCCAAGATAGATCATATGTTGGTCACAAAACAAGTCTTAACAAATTTAAGAAAATTGAAATAATTCCAAGTATCTTTTCTAAGCACAATGGAATGAAATTAGAAATCAGTAGCTTAAGGAAAACTGGAAAATTCACAAATATGTGGAAATTAAACAACACACTCTTGAACAAACAATAGCTCAAAGAAGAAAACAAAATATAAATTAGCAAGTATTATGAGACAAATGAAAATAAAAGCATAAAACATTAAAACTATGGAATACAACAAAAGCAGTACAAATAGGGAAGCTTAAAGCAAAAAATGCTCACATTAAAAAGGATCAATCTCAAATAAAAGCCCTAACTTAAACCTCAAGGAACTAGAGAAAGAAAAACAAACTAAGCCCAAGGATATCAGAAGGAAGGAAATGATAAAGATTAAAGCAGGTATAAATGAAATAGTGAATAGAAAAAGAATAGAAAAAACAACAAAAGAGTTGGTTTTTTTTAAAAGAAAAACTAAATTAGCAATCCTTTAGATTAAGAAAGAGGACTCAAATCAGGAATGAAAGAGAAGACATTACAACTGATGCCACAGAAATAAAATGGTTTATGAGACTTCTAAGAACAAGTATATGCCAAGAAATTGGATAACCTGGAAGAAATAGATAAATTTCTAGAAACATACAGCCTATCAAAATGGAATTATAAAGAAATAGAAAATCTGAATAGATCTACAACTAGTAAGGAGATTGAATCAGTAATCAAAAACCTCCAAAGAAAATCCCAGGACCAGACGGCTTCATGGGTGAATTCTGCCAAACATTTAAAGAACAAATGATGCCAATCTTTCTCAAACTCCTTAAAAAACTTGAAGAGGTGAAAATATTTCCAAACTCATTTTATGAGGCCAGCATTACCCTGAAAACAAAGCCAGAAAAAGCCACTACCAGAGAAGAAAAATAGATGAACCAATGAGCATAGATGCAAAATTTCTCAAAAAAAAACCAAAACAAAACTAGCAACTGAATTCAACATTGCATTAAAAAGATTATACACCTTGATCAAGTGGGATTTAGCCCTGAGATGCAAGGATGGTTCAACATACCCAAATCAATAAATATGATACACCTGGTTAACAGAATAAAGGATAAAAATTCCATGATTACCTGAATATTTGAAGAAAAAGCATTTTACAGAATGCAGCACCTTTTCATGATAGAAGGAACTCTCAACAAACTAGGTGTAGAAGAAATTTACCTCAACATATTAAAGGCTATGTATAAAAAGACTGCAGCAAATATTATACTCAATAGTGAACAGTTGAAATCTTTTCCTTTAATATCAAGAATAAGGCAAGAATGCCCATTCTTGCCACTTCTATTCAACATTGTACTGGAAGTCCTAGCCAAAACAATTAGACAAGAAAAAGAAATAAAAGGTATCCAAATCAGAAAAAAGGGGTAAAATTATCTCTGTTCACAAATAACATGATTTTGCATGTAAAAACCCTGAAGTTTCCACAAAAAAACCCCTTAGAACTAATAAATGACTTCAGTAAAGTTGTAGAATAAAAATCAATGTACAAAAATTAGTTGCATTTCTATACACTAACAGTGAACAATCCAAAAGGGAAACTAAGAAAACATCCATATTTACAATAGCAGCAAAATAATAAAATACATAGGAAGAAACTTACCCAAGAAGGCAAAAGATTTGTACACTGAAAACTACAAAACACTGCTGAAAGAAATTAAAGAAGACACAAATAGATGGAAAGACATCCCATGTTCATGGATCAGAAGACAATTATTGTTAAAATGCCCATAATACCCAAAGTGACCTACAGATTTAATGAAATCCCATCAAATGCCAATGGCATTTTTTACAGAAATAGAAAAAGTAATCCTGAAGTTCATATGGAACCACAAAGGGCCCTGAAAAGCCAAAACAATCTTCAGAAAGAAGAACAAAGTTAGAGGTCTCACTGATTTCAAAACATATCACAAGACTAGAGTAATAAAAATAATAAATATGGTCTGGCATAAAGGCAGACATATAGGCCAATAGAGAGCTCAGAAATAAACGCACGCATATATAGTAAAATGATCTTTGACAAGGGTGCCAAGAATATACAATGGGGAAATGATCATCTCTTCAATAAATGGTCTTGGGAAAACTGAATATCCACATGTAAAAGAATGAAATTTGACCCTTGTCTTGCAAAACACACAAAAATCAACTCAAAATGGATTAAAGACTTAAATGTAAGTCCTGAAAGTATAAGCAAACCTAGGAGAAAAACCTTCTGACATTGGATTTG
Source organism: Halichoerus grypus (assembly GCF_964656455.1). Classification (NCBI taxonomy): domain Eukaryota; kingdom Metazoa; phylum Chordata; class Mammalia; order Carnivora; family Phocidae; genus Halichoerus; species Halichoerus grypus. The sequence goes on from NC_135727.1 coordinate 99,889,342, forward strand.
GCAATGATTTCTTGAATATGACACCCAAGCACTAGCAACAAAAGCTTTGGGACTACATCAAACTAAAAAGTTTCTGTGCAGCAAAGGAAACAATCAAACAAAAAACAGAATGGAAAGATGACCTATGGATTGGGAGAAAATACTTGCAAACCCTGTGTCAGATAATGGGTTAATATTCAAAATTCATAAAGAACATTTTCAACTCAATAGCAAAAACAAAACACCTGATTTAAAAATGGGCAAAGGACTTGAATAGACATTTCTCAAAAGAAGACATACAAATGGCCAACAGGTATATAAAAAGATGCTCAACATCACAAATAATCAGGGAAATGTAAATTAAAACCACAATGAGATATTACCTCACACCTCTTAGGATGGCCATGATTCAAAACACAAAAAATAACAAGCATGGAGAAATTGGAGCCCTTGCACACTCCTGATGGGAATGCAAAATGGTGCCACTGCTGTGAAGAACAATATGGCATTTCTCAAAAAATTAAAAATAGACTGCCATATGATCCAGGAATCCCACTTCTGGGTATTTATCCAAAAGAATTGAAATTAGGATCTCAATGAGATATTTGTACTTTAACATTCATTGCAGCATTATTCATAATAGCCAGGAGGTGGAAACAACCTAAATGTGCTCCCATGGATGAATGGATAAAGCAAATGTCATATATAAATACAGTGGAATATTATTCAGCCATAAAAAATAAGTAAATCCTGTCATATGCTACAGTATGAACGAACCTTGAAGAAATCATGCTAAGTGAAATAAGCCAGTCACAGAAACACAAATACTATGTGATTCCACTTATGTGAGGTACCTGAAGTAGTCAAACTCATTGAAGCAGAAAGTAGATGGTGACTGCTAGGGGCTCAATTGGGGAGGGGGGGATGGGAGATGTTGTTCAATTGGTATAGTTTCAGTCATGAAAGATGGAAGTATTCTAGAGATCTGTTATACAACATGTGCTTATAGTTAACAGTATTGTACCATACACTTAAAAGTTAAAAGAGTAGGTCTCATGTTACATGTTTTTTTTTACCATAATAGAAAAAGCCCAGGGCATGGAGGCAGGACTGATAAGATAACATCACAGTGACACCAAGGACCTGGGCTGCTTTTGTCTTTCTGCTCTACTATATTTAAGTACATGGCTTCCATTCTCTGAGACACTTCACAGCTGAAGATGGCTGCTGCAGTTCCAGCCACAAAGTCTAAATTCCAGGCTTCCAGCAAGGAAATGAATTGAGGGAGGACAAAAGGTTGTTCTTCTACACTGAGTTAGCCCTTTGAAGGTGCCCTCTTTGAAATCCCACAGAATATTTCTGCTTCCTTCTAATTGTCAGCCATATTGCCCTATCTAATTTAAGGATGACTGGAACAGTCTTTTAGTTGGATGTATTGCTACTCTACATAAAACTACGATTTTATTACTAAGGAGTAAAGGGAGAAAGGATGCTCTCTGCCAGGAGCTATGATTCTCTGGCTTTTTTACAAGATTTCCCTGGAAATGCAGCCTTATTGTGAATCTAGAGTTAGGCCATGAGAGGAATTTGCATCTGTTAAAATATCCTTGTCTGTAATGAATAGGCTCCAATTATCCCAACTTTATCTCCTAGAAAAAATCTAGCAACAGATCAATAAGGAAGAGCTGGGTGGATGGTGCATGTGGGGTTTGGACTAGATAGTATTCCTGGAAAAAGTGATGCTTTCATCTCAGGATACACAGTGCTAAAGGAAATGGATGATTCTTCAGACTAAAGTTTGCCAATTCCCTCAATTATTATTCTTAAAAATTGGTTTCCAAATGCTTCTGGTTCTCCTAGGAATTCTAGTTGTCAATAATCCTCTTAAAAACCAACCCCTCAAAGCAAACTAAATGTGGTCTGTGGAGGGTGTTGCCAGTTGTCTTGGCTGCACACTGGTTGAATTCCTTCCTCTGAGGAATTCACACTTTGTGAGTTTTAGTGAGAGGCAAAATCTACCTCCTCCTGTAGAATTAAAAATACCATATTCAGATTTTCCCCAGCATTCCTTGCACTGAGAATGTGAGTATATAAGTACATTCTGCTAATCAGATACTTTTCTCAGTGAATTCAGTCTTTGATTTGAAGCCAATAATGCACAAAAATCTGTGGCTATGAGATTCATCTCAGGTGGGAAGTACAGTTGCATCAAGACAGAGTTCCCAGGGCAGCAGAGACAGGGTTCTAGTAGCAGCATATAATGTCCAATACCATGGTAGTTGTGGCACAAACTTTAGTATCCACTGTACAGTGATGGTGGCAGCTGAATCCTCAATAGGCTATTCTGTGGGGTCATTTAGGTCAATTAGTCTCTGTGTGCAGCTTTCCACCCTTCCCAGAGTTTCTATGAGCTGCCCAATTTCCTGTTAATAAATCACTTTTCTATTCAAATCAGCCAGAGTTGTTTTTAGCCTGGCATAACCTTCAATCTCTGTAAGTGTCCAGAGTTTCTTTTCTTCTGATCTTTGTTATTCTAAACTTTTCAATTTGAAAATAGTTTTCCTCAGTGGAAAAATAATAGAAACATCATAGAAGTGGAATAGTTTCGGCTTTCCTTCTATCATCTGTTATGATCCAACTGATACTCCTATAATTTCATGTATCTTCTTGTTGAGAAAATAATTTTTAAAAAAGGATCATGTCTTCTTTTTTACATTTACATAATGAGCCTAAACAGTCTGTCTTCCTAATGCCATTCTTAGGGCTTCATGATACTCCTTCTTATACATATTTGGTTATTTCCTCTGTCTTGTTTTTGTCTTAAAAATCTTTGTTACCCAGCAAATTCCCTGTGTGACTGCATTGGTTTTTTTTTTTAATTTAAATTCAATTAACCAACATATAGTACATCATTATTTTCAGATGTAGACTGCATTGGTTTCTTTAGATGCTTCTGTATTAGGCAGGACCCAATTCAACCTCTCTACCTGGTTTCAACAAAAGGAAACTTACAGCCTCATAACCTAATTATCCTGGCATGGCTAGGACCAGGTGCTAAAATAATGATGTTAATTTCTCTGTTTCTCTCTCTCTGTCCTCACATCCCTCCCTCCACCCTACCTCCTAGATTGGATTCATTCTTAGGCAGGCTCTTTCCTTGTGCTGACAAAATAGCTGCCAGTAGACAGTGGAGACACATCAGTTCTACAGGTTAACAACCCTAATAAAAAAGAGTGCTTCTCTTTATTTTTTAAAGTTGTTTAAAATAAAATTTATTATTTTTTTATTTAAAATCAATTAATATATAGTATATTATTAGTTTCAGGGGTAGAATTTAGTGATTCATCAGTTGCATATAATGCCCAGTGCTCGTTACATCAAGTGCCCTCCATAATGTCCATCACCCAGGTACCCCACCCCCCACCTTCTTCCCCTCAAACAACCCTCAGTTTGTTAACTATAAGAAAGAGTGTTTCTCTTTAGATTTTGACTCTCTTTGGCTTGATTTGGGTCACATGCCCATTCCAGAACAAATCTGATTGGCCAACTTTGGTCATATGCTCATGTGTGGGACCAAACTACATATTCTGGGAGTGGAAGAGAAGTGATTCCCAGTGGAAATTAAGGTGTTGATGCCAAAGCAAAGGGTAAAGGATGCTGGCCAAACAAAACATCCCAAACTCTTTTTAGTCTTTCACCCCCACACTTACTGCACAACTGTAGAAGAGTTCATTTCTGTTTGTTTTTTTTTTTCTGTGAAAATTTTGAAAACTTTGCTTCCCAAATATGTATGCAGACATATCCAGAGTCTAAGTCAGGCAATTTCTAAGACAACAAGGTAATATTCTTCAGATCCCTAACACTTTTATGTCACCATCATCACCACCCAAGTCTTTGTGGTTAGAATTAAATGAAAAGGAGCTGTTCCCTTTTACTCTCACTCTCCATTGACAGTTGAAACCTTTACCAGGAGTAGACAAGAATTATCAGATATTCTATCTTTAGTAGAATGAGATTTCTGAAAGTACCTGGGGGCTGAAACTCTCCCTCATTACTGAGCCAGTTATGCTATAATGTTAAGCTAATTGGAAAACAGGAGAGGTAAAAACAACTCAAAGCTCTCAATCTCTTCCAAGTTTTATCTATGTATTCTTTTTCACCAAAAAGGAAGCATCATTATAAATTTTAGTCCTGGTTTTGCCACACAATAGCATGTAACTTAAGCAACTCTCCTTAACCTCTTTGTATCTCAGGTTTTTAAAAATCTATTTCAGAAGTTGGTTTAGGCCAAAATATGATACAATATAATAAAATAATTTACAAATAAGAGATTCTAAAATCCTGGCTATGTTTATTAGAATACTTTTGGTTGCAGGTGATAAAAACCCAAATCAAGCAAATTTGGGCAATAAATTTAGGCAACTTACTGGCTCACAAAACCAAGGGAAGGACAGGTAGATAGCTAGGACTCAGGGGCAACTAGAATTATGGACTTGAGTATTTCTAGGACAGTCTCATTCTGTCTCTATCCCCTTCTTTCAAACGTAGGGGAATATGGTAGCCTCACCATTCACAATGTTCACTCTATTAATTCAATTTAATAAGCTCATACTATGTGACTAACACGATTTGAGGTGTTAAAGATACATCAGAGAACAAAATAAAGTTCCTGCTCCTTATGGACCTTCCAGTGCAGGGCACCAAATTTAAAATTCTAAGGAAGAGCCTTGATGGGCTCTGTTTAGTCATGGGCTCGCTCCTGGGTCAATCAGTGATGGTCAGGTAAGAGCTTGATAAAGAGGAGGGCTCTATATCCAGAAATGTGGGTTCATTCAGTGGGTCCTAGGAATTTGCAATTTTAACAAGCTCTCCCAACCAGCTCTGATTTAGGTGATTCTTGAAAGAAACCAAGAAGCACTTTTCTCTGGCACAGAGGCACCATAATTTTTGGCATTTGCTTAGAATGTCACACCTCTATTCAGACGCTCTAATGCTAGAAGATATGTTCTCCTCCAACAACACTGTCTGGATCTTTGGCAATAAGGGCCAACCGTAACAGTAAATGAAGTAGATCACTAAAGAAGCAAAATAGCAACAGCCACATTGAAACAATTGTGGACTTTTGTAAAGAGTCAGCATGAGGCAACAACTCAGGCGTGGGGAAGCTTATGGAAAAATAACTTTTCTTTACCACATGTGACAAGTGATGAAAAATACTTCAAGTCTTTGGAATTTCTGCAACTGCTTGTTTGTTTGTTTTTTTTTCAAGCTACGTGTTTAACCAAGCCTAATTTGCATGGAAATTCGTTGAAGGTGAAGATCAATTTTATCTCTAATTAAGACGACTTCTGAAATTCAATGTACAAGTGCCTGATGGGAAGAACATTCTAAGGCATTGCAGGTAACTGAGTTAAAGCAAACAGACTTGGAAAGGGCCACTGCCCTTGTTCTGGGGACTGTCATTGCTGGAAAATGATAAGAAGGGGCATTTTGCAGGCCAACCAGATTGCCAAGCTCATTTGCCTGCTGTGAGAATTTTGCATGTAAGTGTCCCAAATGGGGCTTTGCTTAAGGATGTTAGGGAAACAGAAAAGGAATTGGGTAGGACTGGATTGGATGGCAAAAGAAAGAGACTTGATGAAACCTTTTATCTCCTCTTTTATTTCTAATTATGGCTTTTTGAAAAATCTGTGTCAGATTATATTTGAGTAATTTTAGTAGCATTAATCACAAAATGGTCCGAGAGACAGATTCTGTAGTGGTGTAATTATTTTCACCATTTCTTACTTTAAAACCCTTTTGATGATGAATTCACTTTAAAGAAAAATTCACTTGGTTATTTTTAAGTTATAAGACATTTAAATATATGTTCTCCCGCCTGGAAAAATAATCCTTTAATAACATATGGTTTAAGTTCTTTGACTATTCTTAATTAATGTACATGCCTATAAAATGTATATGTATCCTATGTGGTTTGAAAAAACACAAACAACATTAACGAGCTTATATTCTGTATGGGTAGTCTATGAGATGTGGTGGTGGTGGGGAGGAAAGAGAACAGGGGACACAAAGGGACTAAAACATTTCCCTTTCTTAAGGACCCTTTAACCCAGTGGGAAATACAGATGTATAAATAATATTAATAACTAGTTGATAAGGGCAAAATAAAATATAGGCTAAAGAGTGCTGAGTGTGTAAAACTCTGTGTGCATATGTGTGTATTTCTATAGAAATACAGCATAAAAAACTGCCTTAGGTCATGATCCTCAGAAGCAGACCCTGAGAAGAGGATTTGCATGCAAGTGATTTATTAAGGATATGCTCCTGTGACAGGGTGTGGTATGGATGAGAGGAGCTGGGGAAAGACATCAATAATGAGAGTGGAACAAGTAGAAAGGAAAAAGAGAAAATGCCAAGTAAGGGCGCCATTTTAGGTCGAATTACATAAAGAGTAGCTTCAACCTATTTTCATGAGGGAGCTCTGGAGTGTAAATTACACTTTTTAGAGTCATCCCAACCTGAAGCTTAGTAGCTGTGTTTTCATACTTCTACATCCACAATCATTGCAAAGCATTTCCAGTAGCCTGAGGGGAGTCCTCCTCCTGAAGGAGAGCTGCAGGTGTTAGCCTAGCTGTTGAAAACACACCAAAGTTGAGGCAGGGACATAGAAAAACCCATTAAAAGGGATCATTGTGCCCTCTACAGCAAGTGTAGGCTGTTTTGCCTAATTGCAAAATATACATTATCTCCTACTCTAAGGCATTATAATATGATGATACTATTTCTACTTAATCCTACTAAGGAGTGATACATTCATGTTGTTATGCCCTCCTGTAGGCACTTAAAACATAATGCCTTAGAGTAGATATTTAAAATGATTTACTGTTGAATGAATGGGTAGATTAATTGATGCATAAGGAACAGATAAAAGTCCAATTCTCATAATATGAAATTTTCCTTGGGAGCCATATAGATGAAATAAGAGTCTATAGTTTAGGGCTTTAAAGAATGCATTATTTAAAATTTTTCCTTTAAACAGTAAATGCTTCATAAAAAATACATCTCATAACCCTATCATTTTAAAACCCAGATGCTTTCTAGTGGTTTTCTATTCTGCCTGAATAAAACCTCTGCCATGCACTTGGCAAATCTCCATGAGGGGAGATGGTTCTCTCTTTCAATTATTGATTCATTATGTATGTATTTATAGAGGGCCTATGAGTTCAAGGACATGTGGTCCCTCTCCTGAAAGAGCATTCAGAGTAGGAGGAACTACAGCCTCACAGCAGATAATTATCACAGAAGGCCACATGCAGGAGGGACTCCTCACCCAAGGATACTTAGGGTGAGTCTCCATAGTGAGTTGGTATTTGAAAGCTAAGTTGACATTTGCCAGGTGAGGAAGGAGAGAATTGACATACTAGTCAGGGAGATGGCTCATTTGAAGGCAGGAATAATAATAATATCTAGCTAATATTTATTGAAGGCTTCCTCTGTGCAATATGAATCATCATGGATATGTAAAAGTTGGGGTCCAACAGGAAAGTGACTGAAGTAGGTAGAATCTGTTTGTGAAAAGTCTTGTGTGATGAGGTTCATAAATGGTGTGAAAGTAATTAGTATCATTAACTGACTGATTTCCTGGGGTAATAAGGAACTCCTAACAAGGAACAGAAACATCCTTAACTTTGGGAGGTCTTTACAAGCATGCATCTACTTGTGGACACAAAAGACTATCCACACACATGATCTTAAAATCAGAAAATATTAAATGCAAATGCTAGTGACTGACTACCTACTTCCAACATAGTCAAACTACTGGTTGCAGCTATGGTTCATACTCATGACCTTGGTCTTATTAACCTCAATCATTCACTTGAGGACTCTAGAACAGCACTTCTCAATCTTTAACATGTACGTGAATAAGGATCTTGTTAAAATGCAGATTCTGATTAGTAGGTTTGGGGTGGAGTCTAAGATTCTGTACTTCTTATAAGTTCTCAGGTAATGCTGATGTTTCTGGTTTATGGACCACATTTTGAGTAATAAGACTGTAGTTCAGTGGCTGCACATTGGAATCACCATAAAGCTTTACAAAGTGCTGACACCTGGATTCCACCCACATAAATTCTGATTTAATGTGTCAGGGGTGTGGCATGAGCATTGGAATTTTTAAAAATTCCCAAGGTGATTCCAATAAGCAGCAAAGATTGAGAATTACTATAATCAGTTATAAATGTGCAGGTAAATGACTAAGGAGTATATCTGACATGTGGACAAAGCACAGTTCAGAGAAGAAAAAATCTGTTGAAGAGGTAATTTTGGAAAATGGAAGAACTATCACTCTGATTGGAATAGAATACTTAACATATTTAAACAAAGATTACTAAGGCATGCAAATTAAGTTTCATATTGCAGTAGTCAATCATTCATATTAATAACTTAGCAATTAGAATCGAAAGTATATCCTTTAAACATTTACATACATTATAATACTGAATTCTTAATAAAAATATTTTTCCATTTAGAAAAGCAATATGTGCTGATGGTAGAAAATTTGAAAACTATAGCCCAATATCTAGAGAAATATAATATTTTCATATATTTCCTTTCACAATTTTTAAGCCTTTGCATAGGGTTTCTTGATTTTTACAGAACTATGGAATTGCTGTATTTTTTATTAAAAGCACTTTAAAAGTATAATTTTTAATGGCTGCATTCTTCTACTGCTGTTTATCTAGTATTTCGTTATTTTTTTTATAAGCCAAGATGGGACGTAGTATTCTTTCCCCTTCTTTGGCAGAGTGGTTCATCATAATATAAGTCACAACAGAACTTAAATAGTTCAATTAAATAATTTTTACTACACTGCCATATTCTCTCATTTCTAAAAGCAAAGACCTATTGTGAAATTTCAATATGAAAATTATGTAACTCTATAAATGACAGCACAACTAAACTATGATACAGGAATATTTCTGTTATTGTTAGTAGGTTGGGTTTTACTTTCCCTTTGGACAAATGGGGCTTAGCTTAAAAACACATGATGATTTCTTATCTTGCTTGGTTAATCATACATCTAGTTGCTAATTTGAATGTTGGGACTGCTGCAAAGAGATATATAGAAATTGCTCAAGACCTGACAGATGCTTAAAATATCACAAGCCAAGTGATGGACATAGCCTTTGGTAGAAAAGGTGCAATCAGCTTTGCTCTAGGCTGTCTGAAGGAGGAATCATCATCTTTCTTATTGCTAGCAATAATTGAACAGTAACTCTCATTATTTAGTTTGATAGGGTGCTAGTAATGGCTTTTTACAATTTGCTCAGGCTAGCAGTTGGTGGCTTTATCATTTCATTAAAACTCCCTGAATACTTCATGTATATAAAATAATCAGTGATGAGACTTTGAAAATGGTGTTATAATCATTCCCTTACTATTATTTTTAGTTGGTTGATTTTAAGACTATGTCCTTATTGGACATTGTCTTTTCCTACTCTAAAGGTTACTACAACCCTAAATTTGGCATTTATTATTTCTATTTGTATCTTTATATATACAATTTATATATGTGTATATATATATTTGCATGTTGATAAACTATATACAAATGGTATCATACTGTACATACCCTCTGTAACTTACTTTTTGGATCATCATAGGTCTTGAGATCTATCTCTAGTGATACATGTAGCTCCAATTCATTCATTTTAATTGCTGTATAGTATTATATGACCATGCTATACCACAATATACTTATCCAGTTTGCACTGATGAATATTAGAGCTGTTTTACTCCTTTTCCTACTAAAATCATGCATAAACATCTACTCATTTCTATGTATGAGAGTTTCTTTAAAGAGCATACCTAAGATCAGAATTGCTGGGTTATGAGATCATACATTTTACTAGATATTGCCAAATTTTAAACCAAAATAGTTGAGGCAATTTATAATCCCTACCAGCACTAACTGAGTGGTTGCATTGGTTTATATCATTATCAACCCATGGTATTATCAAACTTTTATTTTTTGTCAATCTGATGTCTCCTAGGTTATTGCATTGTTACTTTATTCATTGGTCAATGAGTTTTCATAGTGTATGAATTGCTTGTTCATATCTTTTGCCCATTTTTGATTGGGCTGTTTGACTTTCTTTTATTTATTTGTAGTAACTTTTAATATATTATGAGAACTAATCCTATTAGTGATGTGTGTTATAAAAATCTTCTCATAGTCTGTCTTGTCAATGTTTTATGATATCTTTTGATGCATAAACATTTTTAATTTTAATATAGTTAAACTTTAAATTTATCAGTTTTTTCCACTATGGTTGATACTTTTTTAAACTTTAAATTCAATTAGCCATCATACAGTACATCATTAGTCTCAGATGTAGTATTCAACAATTTATCAGTTGCATATAACACCCAGTGCTCATCAAATCACGTGCCCTCCTTAATGCCGATCACCGAATTACCCCAACCCCCCACCACCTCCCCTCCAGCAACTCTGAGTTTGTTTCCTATAGTTAAGAATTTCTCATGGTTTTTCTCCCTCTTTGATGATTTCCCATTCCGTTTTCCCTCCCCTCCCCATGGTTGATACTTTTAATGTCTTGTTTAAAAAGGCTTTTCTACCTCCCATCGTAAAGGAAATTTCTTAAAAAGATTATCTGTTAATTTCCTCCTAAAAGTTTCAAACTTTTGCTTTTTCATTTTTAAATATCACAATCTACTGAAATCATTTTCGGTGTATGATGTGAGGTATGGATTCAATTTTTTCTCTATTGTTAACCAACTACCCCATGTCATTTACTAAACCATTTATCCTTTTCCCCTAAACTGCAATATGACCTCTATCATATATAAAGTTTCTGTAAACACACAGATCAATTTCTGAACTTTCTACTCAGTTCCATTTGTCTGTTTATCTATCTCTGAACCAATACTGTTTACTAGATACTATAGCTTTCTAATAAGTTTTGATATCTGGTAAAGCAAGTTCTTTCTAGTTCTTTTCTTCAAAATAATCCTGGCTATTCTTGGTCCTTTGTTCTTCCATATTAATTTTAAAAACAGCTTCTCAAGTCCCATGAAAATACAGTTGAAATCTTGATTGGAATTGCATAGAATTTATCAATTAATATGGGGAGTAGGTAACTTTAAAATATTGAGTGTTCCTATCTGTTGATATGATTTTTCTCTCCAATTACTTAGACCTTTATTGTCTTTCAATAATTTTAAAATTTTGGGCATAGAAGTTTTGCACAACTTCTGTTAGATTTATCCCTTCCAAGGAGCTTTTCATTGGTAATATTGACAGTCCTTTTTGGAAATTACCCTTTCTGACTCTTTATTGCTGGTATGTAAGAATGCAACTGATTTTTGTATGTTGCCCATATGTCCAGAAACCTTGCTGAACTCTCCTTTATTTATTGTAATAATATATCAGACTAGTAACATTTAAAAGCGTGAATAAATTTTAATACTTTTTCTGAATACAAAAGTAATACATGGTCACTGTAAAAAAAAACAACTGAAAGTATCAGAGAAAATCCTTGTAAACATTTTGCTTTATTTAGTTTATTTCATTTTGTTGTCTTTTTACCTTCCTTCCTTCCTTTAAAAAAACTTTTATAATAGAAAATTTCTAACATATACAAAAGTAGACATAAAATTATAATAAACCTCCATATTTTAATCTTCCAATTTTCACAATTACCAACTCATGGTTAATCTTTTTAATATATTACCCTCTACTACCCCTTTCTCTCCCTCCCAGATAATTTTGAAACAAATTTCAAACATCATATAGTTACATCTGTAAATACCTCAGAATATAGGTCTAAAACGGTGGTCCCCATATCAGCAGCTTTGGCATCACCTGGGAGCTAGTCAGAAATGCAAATTCTCAGGCTCTACCAAAGATCTACCAGATCAGAAACTCCGGGAGTAGGGGCTAAGCAATCTGTTTTTAAATTAGCCTCCCATTTATGCTGATGTACATTCATGTTTAAGAACCCCTCTACTGGGTGCCTGGGTGGCTCAGTTGGTTAAGCGACTGCCTTCGGCTCAGGTCATGATCCTGGAGTCCCTGGATCGAGTCCCGCATCGGGCTCCCTGCTCGGCAGGGAGCCTGCTTCTCCCTCTGACCCTCCCCCTTCTCATGTGCTCTCTCTCTCATTCTCTCTGTCTCAAATAAATAAATAAAATCTTTAAAAAAAAAAAAAAAAAAAGAACCCCTCTACTAAAACATAAGAACACTTAAAAAAAACCTCAATATCATTGACATGCTTAAATAACAATTCTTTTATATCATCAGTCAGTGTTCAAGTTTCTCTAGAATTTAGTTTGCTTGATTTGAATTTTTGATAAGAATAATTTATAGGTGGGTGGTGTAATTCCATCATGAGGCTCATAATGTCTGATTTTCTTGCTTTTCATGTAGTTAGCAGATACTGATGGTCACTTTCCAGATTCATTATATCATTAGGGTCACAAAATGGTCATATTCTTTTTTTTTTTTTTTTAAGATTTTATTTATTTGCGAGAGAGAGAATGAGAGACAGAGAGCATGAGAGGGAGGAGGGTCAGAGGGAGAAGCAGACGCCCTGCTGAGCAGGGAGCCGGATGCGGGACTCGATCCCGGGACTCCAGGATCATGACCTGAACCGAAGGCAGTCGCTTAACCAACTGAGCCACCCAGGCGCCCCAACAAAATGGTCATATTCTAACTCTGTTGTTCCTTATTCATTTATTGCTGGAATACTTCTAAAAACAGAAATTTTCCTTCATCAACTATTTGTTTACTTTGACATACAGTGCATATAAGAAAAGCAAGATAAATGCTTGGTTCTTTCCCTTTATTTTCCAGCTTTTAAAATAATTAGTTGGTTTTTTGGCATAAATTTAAACAAATTTGATGTGCTTTAATTATTGTTATTATTCTTATTGATGTCCCCTTTCTTTCTTGTAATTGAGTTTTTATATCAAAGCTATATTTGCACAGAGTATAAAAAGTCAAATCATTTCCCCATTTCCTCTTCCAGTAGCAACAATTTTTAATTATTTTAGCTAATTAATTTGTTATCTTTAAGTAACTTGTTTTTTGCTTCTTTGTTTTCAGTTTTTGGCATTTTCTATTGACTTTCCATTACTCAAGATGAGGATTTAGCTCACTTTTACCCTTCCAGTATCCACCACACACATGCACTCATCATCTATCATCTTCATACAGTTATAACATAATTATGGTGAGTTCAATATTAAGTGTTTTCTTTAACTATATAAATACTGTTCACAACTGAGCCCCATACAATACTATGGTTATTTTTCCATATTTGCACAACTTTTAATTTTACCTGGAGTTAATGATTGCCACTCTTTGTTTGCTTGCTTAATTTTCTACATTCTTATTGCCAACTCAAACCTGAACTCTCCATTAGTTGTCAAAATCTGCTCTTAACACTTTTGATAATCCAGTGTTCTCTACATTTCAACATCTTGAATAACCCTCTCTAAAGTCTTCCAATCACCTCCAATTTGTACAGCTGGGTCTCTACCCTTGGTGCACAATTGTTATTCTATGATCTCTCACCCTTCTGCCTGTGAATTTCTTGGCTTCTTTAGTTGCATCCACTGTTTCCTAGTTTCCTTATCTCCCTTTTCTTGATTTATTCCCTATGTTGATGAAGCTCATCCTCTAGTAGTTTCCTAGGAAAGGACATAAAAGAGGTAAATTTGGGGGAACTTTGCTTATACAAAAATATTTTCATTCTATTCTGATACTTCATTGATAATTAAATAGAATTCTAGCTTAGGAATAATTTTCCTTTAGAATCTTGAAGGCATTTCCCCATTGCCTTCTAGCTACTGGGCTATTTTTGAGAGGTCTGAAGTCATTCTATTCTCTGGCCTTTTGAATATGAACAGTTTATTCTCTCTGGAAGCAAGTAGGATCATCTCTGTCCTTAGGGTTCTAAAAATTAGTTATGATATGCCTTGATGTAGGTCTATCTTTTATAAATTTTGCTAGGCACTTGATAAGCCCAATAAACTGAAAGCTCATGTCCTTTAATTACAGGACATTTTATTACCAGTTCTTTAATAATCTCTTCCTCTCCATTTCCTTTGTGCCATTTTTCTGTGATTTTCATTAATTGGATGTTGGACCATCTGGATTTGTCCTTTAATTTTCTTATCTTTTCCATACTATCTCTTTGTCTTCATGCTCTACTTTCTGGAAGATTTCTTGAACATTATATTACAAACTTTTAATTTCTGAAATACTTTTTTTGTTCTCTGAATGTTCCTTTTACTCTCTGAAAATACTAATGAAATTCTCTTCTTTAAAGTTTTCTTCTTGCAAATTCAGTTTCTCCCCCCACATTCCTTTTTCTGTTTGTATGTTTGTTTTGTCTTATTTGGCCTCTGTCTTTCAGGTTAGAGGCTTTCCTCAGAAGATCACTCTCTTTGGTTTGTCTGTTCATACTTAAGAACGAAGTATTACAAAGCTGACTAGAAATTCTATGGGAGTAGGTACTCTTTGTTGAGAATGGGTGACATGGTAATGTGGTAACATGACTGGCATATTCCCTTGGGTGACATCTGATATCGATATCCACAAAGAAGTATTATCCAATAACCTGCCTAGAAGGCACAAGTCTGGCTGCCATTGTTTGCTACAGGGTTTGAGTGGAATAAGAGGGCTGGGATAAGTGGCATATCAAATTCAGTATATAATTTTTTACATACTCCCTTATTTTTCATACAATACTCCTGACCTCAACTATACTTGGTTTTCACCATCCAGAAGTGGTCTGTCCTATCCTTTTCAATGACCAACCCCCAGTTGCTGCCATAATGCAGACAGGACAATCAAGTGTAGTACATGGTGAAAGGGATCTGGACTCAAAATGCTTCATAAAAAGAATTTCACCCAGTCCTCCTGCAGTCAGTCCCACCTACACCACAACTGCCAGGATTAGCTGTTACCACCAGTTCCTAAGCTTTTCAAGGTGCTGCTAGATAAATCATTTTGGTTCTTAGCTTTCCCTGCTGCCAGTTTAGGATTCAAATTTCTCAGGTTTTCTGGGTCATTTACTGCCTTCCAGTTTCCAAATTTTGTTGCTGTTGTCTTATCTCCTGTTGTACTTATCCTTTCAGGTTTCTTTCTTTAAAAAATTCCCTTTCCTGTTGTTTCAGTGAAGCTTTGGGAAAGAACAAAAGGAAGGTCCTACATTCCCAGATTCACAATTCCTTCTGAAGTAGGAACTCTTTGTTGTCATAAGAAGATAGTTCAGTCACTGTTCTTCAAGAAATAAAATCGTATCCCCATTTCATAGATAAAATATTTTAGGGACAGAGAAACCAAGTCATTTTTCCAAGATGACAGAGTTAGGAATGCGGCAGTGGCTCAGTGCATTTGTGATGAAGAAAGAAACATGCTGTAACATTATGCAATTGCCACATTCCTGACATAAGTTTACTCTGTCCTGTCTGCTCATTGCATTGCAGTTGACCTCGACCAATGTCACAGCCAAGCAATAAAAGCCAGTGCTAGTTGCTGAATACAAAATGACCAGGCTAAACATTCACACATTACTCTCTTCAGCAAAAAATGGAACTAATGTGACCTAGTATTTTTCGTGATAATGACTGTAATTAACTAACCAAGCTGAACGAGCCTTGGAATTCATCTGAGAAAAGACTACCATTGCCAGCTTTCAGAAACTAGAGGCATGACAAATTTGTGAGTTGGGTCTTTCAGAGACAGAAAAAAAGCTGAGGCCATCTAAAATTTAATTTGGTACCTGAAAGTAGGTCTCCAAATGAAAATGATGCTTTACCCTTTAGAAGCAGAGTTTTGTGGATCCTTAGGCCTCCTGAAGCTATTTACTGCCTAGATTTCTCTTAGGTCAGCAGGATGGTTATTCCAGGTTTAAGCCAAGAACATTTCACAATCAATTTTTGCTCAGATTCATTATTCTTATAGCTAGCTGTTGGGCTTATATTGCATCACTAAAAGTCAGATAATATTGCCAACAGATAATATCATAATCTGTTGATGAAACTATTCATTATTTTTCCTGCCATTTTTTAATTTACATGAGATACAAACTGCATCTCCCCGATTAAAATGTGTCAAATGTGCTGATGTTCTATACACCTCAATTGTGTTCTCTTAACTCTAAGGGTGAAATGAACCTATACCAAAAACCTAGTGTTACTCTGTAAGAATGCCTCTGAATTAATTATACTTCCTATTAGAGCAGTTCTATTCTAAAATGCATTAAATTGCATTTCCAGACATTTATATTGAAACTGGTCATTGTTGCCGGTTCGTGGTTTTGCTCTCAGGAAGAAGGCTGCTATATTTAAATGAATCAATAAGGAATAGATACAGTTGAAAAATAGTTTATGACTTTGTGTTTTTATTTTATTTTATTTTTTAAAAGATTTTATTTATTTATTTTTTTTTTTGACAGAGAGAGCCATAGTGAGAGAGGGAACACAAGCAGGGGGAGTAGGAGAGGGAGAAGCAGGCTTCCCCACAGAGCAGGGAGCCCAATGTGGGGCTCGATCCCAGGACCCTGGGATCACCACCTGAGCCAAAGGCAGACGCTTAACAACTGAGACACCCAGGCGCACTGACTGTGTTTTTAGAGTAAAGATGTAGAAAGAGAAGTCCTGCAAAGTGTGAGAACAAGAACTCATCCTGGAGATTACCTAGACAAGCTCAATAATTTTATAGAAAACTGAGTCTCAGAGTGATTTAGTGACTTTATCTCACAATGCTCAGTTATATTTTGGTGGACCTAGGAGTTCTCAAGTTTCCTCAGACCTATTCTCTTTCCACTTTACAGTGGCATTAGGGTATTTAAATGGAATACTACTCAGCCATAAAAAAGAATGAACTCTTGCCATTTGCAAAAACATGGACGGAACTAGAGGGGGCATTACGCTAAGAGAAATAAGTCAGTCAGAAAAAGACAAATACCATATGATTTCACTCATATGTGGAATTTAAGAAACAAAAAGAAGAAACAAATAAAAAAGGAGACAAACCAAAAAACAGACTCTTAACTATAGAGAACAAGCTGGTAGTTGCCAGAGGGGAGGTGAGTGGAGGGATGGGTAAAATAGGTGAAGGAGATTAAGAGTACACTTATAGTGATGAGCACTGAGTAATGTATAGAATTGTTGAGTCACTGTATTGTACACCAGAAACTAATATAACACTGTATATTAACTATACTGGATTTAAAATAAAATAAAAATTAAATTAAAAAACCTGTTTTTAATAAAAAATAAATTGGTATTTTAAATTTTTTATTGAGACATAATTTAAAACTTACAGAAAAATTGCATATAAAGTACAAATAACTCCCTACCTTTACTTTTATCTAGTTATATCAGTTGTTAACATTTTTCCACATGTGCATTATATGTGTTTGTACTGTACAGGAGCAGGATTTGCCACCCCCTAAGAATATGGCTCTTAGGCATAAGGATTATTTTAGGCTAATTATTTTTAAGAAACTGCAAACACAGGCAAAGCTTGGAAAACCTAGTAGATGTTACCCTTTTGAAAGAGACATTTATATGTATAAGGGAAATCTCCATTTGTAAGTGTGTTTCCCTCTCTGTACCACTAAGAGACAGATGACTCAATCTCTAGAAACTCTTTTCAATGGAAAAGGAAATGACCTAAATTTGCATAACAACCTTACCCTAGATTATGCTGCTTTGCTTGGTAACCTTCCATAACTAGCTTTTCCTTTCCCCAACATCTTTTGTCTTTAGCAGGAGATATTTAAGGTGATGGCTTTAGCCATTTTAGAGAGTAACTCCGTTTTCTTGACCCTCTCCCATTTATATAGGAAGTGTACATGTTATTAAACTTTTCTTTGTTTTTCTTCTGTTAATCTATCTTAAGTCAATTTAACTATTAGACCAGCCAAAGAAACTAGAAGGGCAGAAAATTTTTTTCACCCCTACCTTGTATACACACATGGACAGACAGACAGACGCACACACACACACACACACACACACGCTGAATTATTTCAGGTTGAAGGGGCAGATGGCTGCAGCTTACTTCACTTCACCATTATATCCTAAGAGCAAGGAAATTCTCTTACAAAACTATAGTATAAGTATCAAATTCAGGAATATTGACATTAATACTGCTAAAAAGAAAACCACATACCCAAAATGGTGTCACTTAGTCTAAATCACCAGACTAGGGCTTAATACCTACTCTAATTTCAATTTCAATTTCCTTCAGAAATGTAGTTTTAACTGGTCAGTCAGGAATTTTCTGCACCAGTGAGGTAATCTGTCAGATGTGCTGATATTCTATATGCCTCAGTTGTGTTCTCTTTACTCTGTGGGTGAAATGAATAAGATCTTGGGTCTAAACATGGACCCTCTCTATCCTCCCCCCCACCCCCCCGCAAGAAGATGAGGCAATCTACATGATAGGGTTCCTTGTTCTTCCTCCAAAGAGAAAACTACCTTGCCTGGAACAAATCTCTTCTTTTGCTAATAACTTTTTTTTTTTTTTTAAAGATTTTATTTATTTATTTGACAGAGAGAGAGACAGCGAGAGCAGGAACACAGCAGGGGGAGTGGGAGAGGGAGAAGCAGGCTTCCCGCAGGGCAGGGAGCCCGATGTGGGGCTCGATCCCAGGACCCTGGGATCATGACCTGAGCCGAAGGCAGACGCTTAACGACTGAGCCACCCAGGCGCCCCTTCTTTTGCTAATAACTTTATTGCCCACCCTCCCTCCTGTAAAAACCTCCCTTTTTGTACAACTCCTCAGAGCTCTCCTCTACTTGCTAGATGGGATGCTGTGCAATTTATTAATCATTTAATAAGGCCAATTAGATCTTCAAATTTACTTGGTTGAATTTTGTTTTTTAACAATACAGTGTTATTTATCATATAATATACAGTCCATATCAATTTTCACCAATCATCATAATAATGACTGTTGGGCAGTTTTTTTTTTTTCTCCTAGATCCAATCTAGGTTTATGCATTGCATGTAGTTGTCATGTCTCGCTAGCCTCCTTTAAAAGATGAAAGATTTATATGATCTGAAGAGAAACCAGAGTATTTAGCCTCCTTTAATATGGACTAGTTCTTAGCTTTTCTTTGTCTTTCATAACATGGATATTCTTAAGGAATACAGGCTAGCTGTTTTGTAGGAGTCTCTTAGTTTGGGTTTGTCTGATGTTGCCTCATGATTAGATTGGTTTCTGTACTCTTCTGGCAGAAATGTTACATAGATGACTTTGTGTCTTTCTTAGAGCATCACATTATGAGGCATATGGTATTGGTTTTTTTTGTTCTTTTTTTAATAAAGATTTTATTTATTTATTTGAGAGAGAGAGAGAGAGAATGAGTAGGGGCAGAGGGGCAGAGGGAGAAGCAGCAGACTCCACTGAGCAGGGAACCTGATGCGGGACTAGATCCCAAGACCTTGAGATCATGACCTGAGCTGAAGGCAGCCATTTAACCAACTGAGCCACCCAGGCGCCCATGGTATTGGTTTATCCATTATTGGTAATAACATCTTTGACATTTGGCTAAGTGGGGTCTTCCAGGTTTCTTAGCAGGATAGTTCAGCACAACATGAGGAGCAAGAAAGTCTGCATGAAAGGAGGTACCTAAAATCCCCCTGTGACCTGCACTAGATAAAAACTTGGCATGAGGTAGGGTTAAATATGGTTCTTTGCAGTGCCAGCCAGTGTGATTCAACCCTGCATCTAGGGGTCCACACCAAGGGTCTCAGATTGTATAGTTTTTGCCGGCCTCCTTCTCCTGCCAAACCATGCAGTCTGCAATGTTTGCATGGCAGTCCTTGTTGGGGCCTGCTGAGTTTTTTTTTTTCCTAGGAAGCCAACGCTGTGTAGATATCCCTTTAGAGGATAGGAACTCACAAATCATTATCTCAAAATCCAAAAACACTCAAGCTGGATGAAACCATGGTCTGTATAACCTGAGCTCTTTATTGATTGGTTGTGGAGATATTTGCTAACAGGCTTAACTTTATCTATTTCAGCTTACTTATGGAATAGGCAATGATAATGACCAAAGGAATGTATTTCCCAAGGATCTGACTGTAGTTTCAGGGACCTTCTTTCACCACTCAGTTCTTCTTCTCTCTCCTCTGCTGAGGTAATTAGAATAGAAGGGATTTTTAAAAACATGATTGTGGTTGTCTTCCTCAGAGGGGCAATCTCACTCTGGTGGAGGTCCTACCTGCTACCCACTCCTATGCCCTGCTCTTTCTCTTACTAAGCTGGGATAATGTAATAATTTTTAAAAATTGACTTGACAGAAATATTCTTAATTAGTGATCACCAGGCTGTCTAAAAAAAGTAAAGTCATATGGGACCATGGGACTTGAAGTAGGATATTCTACCCTCTTTAGGGCCTGTTTGGAAATAACAAGAATCAAATAAAATGAACAAGTAGTTCTCTATACAGATGTTTCCAGGCCTATGTTTTAAACTTCAAAATGATTTAATAATGAGTTGCTGCTGGGACCAGAACTTCTCCCACATTTTAGAATGTTATGGTTAAGAAGGACTGTCATTAATGATGAACCTACAAGTTGCCCCAGTTTCTCCATTACAAATGAAAATAATCTGATATGAAGAGACATATTTGGAACAAACTTGAATTCATTTGGCCTTCTGGTCAAGTGAAGGCTATTTAGCTTGCAAGGAACAGAAACATACTTAAACTAGCAGCAGGCAAGCTCATGGATATGGGACTGGGTCTGGCAGGAGTTGTAACTAGAGAGGGTTCTGTATTCAAGCCCTTTCCTGAGACAGACATGAGAGTTCCTGCTTCTTTACCAAAAAGCTCCACAATTTCTTTGACTTAGCTGTACTCCATATGTCTGCTTCTTTCTGTTTTTCACCAACTCATTTTTTTTTTTTATTTACTAAAGAAAGTCTGATAGGACCAGGGGTGGTGTCTTTGTTTGACTTCTCCCAAAAGTAGATCCTGAGAAAAGGGTTTGTGTAGAAGTAATTTTCAGAGTGATACTGGGAAGCATAGAGAGGGAAAAGAAGACAGGGGGGAAATCAGTAAAAGATTTGTTGAGGGAGGAGAGGCAAGTTGGTGGAAGAGTAAGGGATCTCATGTCATCTGGTCCCTTTAATTTAGGTAGATAACTATCAAATCATTCTGACCACCCATGAATTCAACCTAAGATGTAAGAAAAGAATTGCTGTAACTCTCCAAGTAGAAAAGCGACCACTTTTTGAAAGGTAGGAGGTGCGGAGAAGTGAATCTGAGGGGATATATCAGAAGATAAATGGCGGGGGTGGGGAACCTCCATAAGCCAGCTACTGGAAAATAATATAATCCCAGAGCACAAAATCAGAACCCTTAGAAATCTGCTTCAGTGAGAGACATCCCTGCCTGAAAGGTGCTCACTTGGTGAAGCGGGGCAGAATCCTAGGTAGGACAGTGTAGTCTCAGGATCCCCAGAGTCACAGAAAGAAAGAGGGTGCCTGAACCAGTAGCGTTCCCAAGCATTGGAGTGGGGAAACTGATTATGGTCAGCGAGCTCGGGAGGGGGCTCTCAGCTCTGTTCTCCATTAACCGCGAGCTGCGGCCTGATCACGGGTGACAGCTCTCCGTGTGGGGATCCTGCAAAGGACAGGAATGTGGGGACCCTCCACCTTCCCCTGAGAGGGGTGGAGCAGGTGCATGTATGACTGGGGGACAGCTGTCAGTGTGGGAGCCCTGCAAAAGACAGGAAAGCAACAACTCTCCACCTTTCCCCAGGAGGATTGGTATGGACATACACCACAAGAGTAAGCAGAGTTTGGCACATACAAAAGTGAAGACCGCTTATCCCTGACGATTTGCTAAAGAGAGGGGACTGCGATCTTTTGGCTCTGGGGCTGGAGATCAAAGCACGGTCATTTTTTTTTTTTTAAGATTTTATTTATTTGTTTGACAGAGAGAGACACAGCGAGAGAGGGAACACAAGCAGGGGGAGTGGGAGAGGGAGAAGCAGGCTTCCCGCTGAGCAGGGAGCCCGATGTGGGGCTCAATCCCAGGACCCTGGGGTCATGACCTGAGCCGAAGGCAGACGCTTAATGACTGAGCCACCCAGGCGCCCCAAAGCACAGCCATTTTTATTTTGATCCTCTAAAGAGGCAGGAAAGCTTTAGGGAACAAAAGCCACACAGAGCAATGAAAAACAGCTTACACTGAGCCCAGCCCCCTCGCAAGGGACGGTCCAACTCTGCCCAGGCAAAGATACCTGAGAATCAGCCTAGCAGGCCCCTCCCCCAGAAGACAACTGGAAGAACAGGTGAACAGCAAGTTTATGGACCACACAGGACTGTAAAACTCCAGCACTAGGGGAAAATAGTATATAGAATTCGAGGTTTTTTTCTCATGATTCGTTTATCTTTCAGTTTAAAATTTTCCATTTCTTTTTTTCTCTTTTTTCCCTTTTCAACTATTTTCTTATTCTATCAACTCTTTGTTTTTAAGTCTTTTTTTTAAACTTTCATTTTTTACATTTACATTTTATAAATATATTCTTCATTTTTGGCTTCCTTTCCCTCTATTTAATTTTATTTTTGTGTATATATATGTATATATATAAGTTTTGCTTTCTTTACAATTTTTGGATTTAGGGTCTTCTAAGACACAGAACACAATACACTCAGGACCAAGTGGATCACCCTGTTTTGTCCACCCTGTGAGATTATATTCTCTCCCCCTCTTTTTTTTCTTTCCCTTTTTTAATCTTTTTTTTTTTTTTTTCTGGTTTCTGACCTCTTTGGATTTCTCTAATCAGGCTGAAATTAAAAATGCTTTAACTGAGATGCTGTCTAAATTGGATGCTCTAACAGGGTAAATGAAGCAGAAGAGAGAGTAAGTGACATAGAAGACAAGACAAGTTGATGGAAAGGAAGGAAGCTGAGGAAAAGGAGAAAAACAACTAATGGATCCTGAGGGGAGGTTTCGAGAAATCAGCGATGCCATAAAACAAAACAATATTAGAATTTTTGGGGTCCCTGAGGGAGAAGAAAGAGAGGACCAGAAGGTATATTTGAGCAAATCACAGCTGAGAACTTCCCTAATCTGAGGAAGGAAACAGGCATTCAAGTCCAAGAGGTAGAGAGGACCCCTCCCAAAATCAATAAAAATAGATCAACACCCCAACATATAATAGTGAAGCTTGCAAATTTCAGAAAAAAGAAAATCCTGAAAGCAGCTCAAGACAAGAGTTTCCTAACCTACAGCGGTAGGAATATTAGATTGGCATCAGACCTATCCAGAGATCCAGCAGGCCAGAAGGGGCTGACATGATATATTCAGGGTACTAAATGAGAAGAACATACAGCCAAGAATACTTTATCCAGGGTACCTGGGTGGCTCAGTCATTAAGCATCTGCCTTCAGCTTAGGTCATGATCTCAGGGTCCTGCGATCGAGTCCCATGTTGGGCTCCCTGCTCAGCGGGGAGTCTGCTTCTCCTTCTATCCTTCCCCCCTCCACTCTCTCTCTCTCTCATTCTCTCTTTCTCTCTCTCAGATAAATAAATAAAAACTTTTTAAAAAAAGA
Source organism: Halichoerus grypus (assembly GCF_964656455.1). Lineage (NCBI taxonomy): Eukaryota > Metazoa > Chordata > Mammalia > Carnivora > Phocidae > Halichoerus > Halichoerus grypus. The sequence continues at coordinate 99,912,933 of NC_135727.1, forward strand.
ATACTTTATCCAGCAAGGCTGTCATTCAGAATGGAAGGGGAAATAAAGAGATTCTAGGACAAACAGAAACTGAAAGAATATGTGACCACGAAGCCAGCCCTGCAAGAAATATTAAGGGGGATCCTGTAAGCAAAGAGAGAGCCCAAGAATAACATAGACCAGAAAGAAACAGAGACAGTCTACAGAAACAGGGACCTTACAGGCAATACAATGGCACTAAATTCATATCTTTCAATAGTTACTCTGAATGTAAATGGGCTGAATGCTCCAATCAAAAAGATATAGGGTATCAGATTGGATAAAAAAGCAAGACCCATCCATATGGTGTCTACAAGAGACTCATTTTAGACTCAAAGACACCTCCAGACTGAAAGTGAGGGGGTAGAGAATCATTTACCATGCTAATGGACTTCAAAAGAAAGCTGGGGTAGCAATCCTCATATCAGACAAATTAGATTTTAAACCAAAGATTGTAGTAAGGGATGAAAGGGACACTATATCATACTTAAGGCTCTACAACAAGAAGATGCTCCTAATTTGGGAGCAGCCAATTATATCAACCAATTAATAACCTAATTAAAGAAACATATTGATAATATTACAATAATAGTAGGGGACTTCAACACTCCACTCACAGCAATCAACAAATCATCTAAGCAAAAGATCAGCAAGGAAACAAGGGATTTGAATGACACACTTGACCAGATGTACTTCACAGATATATACAGAGTATTCCATCCAAAAGTAACAGAATACACATTCTTCTTGAGTGCACATGGAACATTCTCCAGAATAGATCACATACTGGGTCACAAATCAGGTCTCAACTAATACCAAAAGATTGGGATTATTCCCTGCATATTTTCAGGCCACAGTGCTTTGAAACTTGAACTCAGTCACAAGAGGAAATTTGGAAGGAACTCAAACACATGGAGGTTAAAGAGCATCCTACTAAAAAATGAATGGGTCAACCAGGAAATTAAAGAAGAATTTTTAAAATTTATGGAAACTAATAAAAATGAAAACACAACTGTTCAAAATCTTTGGGATACAGCAAAGGAGGTCCTAAGACTGAAGTACATTACAACACAAGGCTTTCTCAAAAAATTAGAAAAGTCTCAAATACACAAGCTAACCTTACACCTAAAGGAGCTGGAGAAAGAATAAAGCAAATAAAGCCTAAACCAAGCAAGAGAAGAGAAATAATAAAGATTAGAGCAGAAGTCAATGAAATAGAAACCAGAAAAATGGTAGAACAGATCAATGAAACTAGACGCTAGTTATTTGAAAGAATTAATAAGATCAATAAACCTCTGTCCAGACTTATCAAAAAGAAAAGAGAAAGGACCCAAATTAATAAAATCATGAAGGAAAGGGGAGAGATCATGACCAACACCAAGGAAATACTAACAATTTTAAGAACATATTATGAGCAACCATATGCCAACAATTTAGGCAATCTGGAAGAAATGGATGCATTCCTGGAAACTGATAAACTACCAAAACTGAAACATGAAGAAATAGAAAATCTGAACAGACCAATAACCAGCAAGGAAATTGAAGCAGTAATCAAAAACCTCCCCCCAAAAAACAAGAGTCCAGGGCCAGATGGCTTCCCAGGGGAATTCTATCAAACATTTAAAGAAGAAATAATACCTATTCTACTGAAGCTGTCCCGAAAACAGAAATGGAAGGAAAACTTCCAAACTCGTTTTATGAGGCCAACATTACCTTGATCCCAAAACCAGACAAAGATACCATCAAAAAGGAGAATTAGAGACCAATATCCTTGATGAACATGGGTGCAAAAATTCTCACCAAGATTTTAACCAATAGGATCCAAGAGTACATTAAAAGGATTATTCACCACCACCAAGTGGGATTTATTCCTGGGCTGCAAGGATAGTTCAACATTTGCAAATCAGTGTGATACATCACATTAATAAAAGAAAGGACAAGAGCCATATGATCCTCTCAATTGATGCAAAAAAGCATTTGACAATATGTAGCATCCTTTCTTGATTAAAACTCTCCACAGTGTAGGGATAGAGGGAACATACCTCATTATCACAAAAGCCATCTATGAAAAGCCCACAGTGAATATCATTCTCAATGGGGGAAAAACAGAGCTTTTCCTGTAAGGTCAGGAACATGACACTCTCACCACTGTTGTTTGACATAGTGCTAGAAGTCCTAGCCTCGGCAATCAGGAAACAAAAAGAAATAAAAAGCATTCAAATTGGCAAAGAAGGAGTCAAACTCTTACTCTTCACAGATGACATGATACTTTAAGTGGAAAACCCAAAAGACTCCACCCCCAAATTGCTAGAACTCATACAGAAATTCAGCAATGTGGGAGGATATAAAATCAATGCACAGAAATCTGTTGCATTTCTATACACTAACAATGAGACAGAAGAAAGGGAAATTAAGGAATTGATCCCATTTACAATTGCACCAAAAACCATAAGATACCTAGGAATAAACCTAACCAAAGAGGTAAATGATCTGTAGTCTAGAAACTACAGAACATTTATGAAAGAAATGGAGGAAGACACAAAGAAATGGAAAAATATTCCATGCTCATGGATTGGAAGAAAAATTATTGTTAAAATGTCTATGCTACCCAAGCAATCAACACATTCAATGCAATCCCTATCAAAATATCATCAAGATTTTTCACATAGCTGGAACAAATAATCCTAGAATTTGTATAGAACCAGAAAAGACCCCAAATAGCCAAAGGAATGTTGAAAAAGAAAACCAAAGCTGGTGGCATTACAATGCCAGACTTCAAGCTCTATTACAAAGCTGTAATCATCAAGACAGTATGGTGCTGGCACAAAAACAGACACATAGATTAATGGAACAGAATAAAGAACCCAGAAATGGACCCTCAACTCTATGATCAACTAATCTTCGACAATACAGGAAAGAATGTCCAATGGAAAAAAGAGTCTCTTCAATAAATGGTGCTGGGAAAATTGGACAGCCACATGTAGAAGAATGAAACTGGACCATTCTCTTACACCATACACAAAGATAAACTCAAAATGGATGAAAGACCTAAATGTGAGATAGGAATCCATCAAAATCCTAGAGGAGAACACAGGCAGCAACCTCTTCGACCTTGGCCGCTGCAGCTCCTGGCAAGACATGTCTCTAAAGGCAAGGGAAACAAGAGCAAAAATGAACTATTGGGACTTCATCAAGATAAAAAGCTTCTGCACAGCAAAGGAAACAGTCAACAAAACTAAAAGGCAACCTGTAGAATGGGAGAAGATATTTGCAAATGACATATCAGATAAAGGGCTAGTATCCAAGATCTATAAATAACTTATCAAACTCAACATCCCCCCAAAAAAACAAAGAATCCAGTCATGAAATGGGCAGAAGACATGAATAGACATTTCTCCAATGAAGACGTACAAATGGCCAACAGACACATGAAAAAATGCTCCATGTTACCTGGCATCAGGGAAATACAAATCAAAACCACAATGAGATACCACCTTACACCAGTCAGGATGGCTAAAATTAACAAGACGAGACAACAAATGTTGGCAAGGATGCGGAGAAAGGAGAACCCTCTTACACTGTTGGTGGGAATGCAAGCTGATGCAGGCACTCTGGAAAACGGTATGGAGGTTTCTCAAGAAGTTAAAAATAGAGCTACTCTATAACCCAGCAATTGCACTACTAGGTATTTACCCCAAAGATACAAATATAGTGATCCGAAGGGGCACCTGCACCCCAATGTTCATAGCGGCAATCTCCACAATAGCCAAACTGTGGAAAGAGCCAAGATGTCCATTGACAGATGAATGGATAAAGAATATGTCTCTCTCTCTCTCTCTCTCTCTCTCCCCTCTCTCTCTCTCACACACACACATACACACACACACACACACACACAATAGTATATTACTCAGCCATCTGAAAGGATGAATACTTACCATTTACATCAATGTGGATGGAACTGGAGGGTATTATGCTGAGTGAAATAAGTCAAACAGAGAAAGACAGTTATAATATGGTTTTACTCATATGTGGAATATAAGAAACAGCATGGAGGATCATATCGTAAGGGAGGCAAAACTGAATGGGAAGTCATCAGAAAGGGAGAAAAACCATGAGAGACTCTTAACTATAGGAAACAAACTGAGGGGTGCCTGGGTGACTCAGTCGTTAAGCGTCTGCCTTCGGCTCAGGTCATGATCCCAGGGTCCTGGGATTGAGCCCTGCATCAGGCTCCCTGCTCGGCGGAGAGCCTGCTTCTCCCTCTACCACCCCCCCTGCATGTGTTCCCTCTCTCGCTGTCTCTCTCTCCGTCAAATAAATAAATAAAATCTTAATAAAAAAAACAAACAAACAAACTGAGGGTTGCTGGAGGGGTGGTGGCTGGGGATTTAGGGTAATTGGGTGATAGGCATTAAGGAGGGCATGTAATGTGATGAGCACTGTGTGTTATATGCAACTAATAAATTATTGAACACTACATCTGAAACTAATGATGTACTGTATGTTGGCTAATTGAATTTAAATAAAAAATTTTTAAAAAAAGAACAAGATTTGCTAATAAATGGGTTATTGCTATGGAGCGTAATTCTGTTGGGGACCCTTAGAGAGACTCTGTAGATTATACTACAGAACTGTCCCTCCAGGGATGGCCTGGGTGGCTCAGTTGTTTAGGCGTCTGCCTTCGGCTCAGGTTATGATCCCAGGGTCCTGGGATCGAGTCCTGCATCGGGCTCCTTGCTCAGCGGGGAGCCTGCTTCTCCCTCTGCCTGCTGTGCCTGCCACACATCCCCCCCACCCACCCGCTTGTGCTCTCTCTCTCTCTGTCTGACAAATAAATAGATAAAATCTTAAAAAAAAAAGAACTGTCCAAGAGAGTGAGGAAATTGGGGAGGTATGCACCAACTTCTGTCCTTTATTAATCAGGAGTCACTCCTAGGGCAATAAATTTCCTGGTACATCTGGCCTGCCTCATGAGTGGACCTACCATATTCCTGTAGCCAGAGAATACCCTTAGCCAGGAAAATACAGACACTCACGTTAAGAAGCATCTGGTGAGTAAGGGAACAAGTAACTGTTCACTGAAGCTGCAATCTTCTGGGTGAACTGAGGGGCAATAGGTGATACATCAACAGTGAGTGATTCTACAGGTAGGCACTGAGTCAAAATGGGCTAAGTATCTTAGGGGGAAGACAGAGGTGCCATGGCACAAAACTGGCTGCCTAGACCAACACATCAGCAGAGGCTGTATGCAGGGTAGTTCCCAAAGACAGGGATTATGACTGGTACCCTAAAGCCTGTCTGCTAAAGCCCCTTTCTGAACAACCTATATAGGACCAACCAATTCCTCCATTATGCACATATCACACAGACACACACAAACATTCTAGGCAAGTCTCATGATCATGGTCCAGACATTCTATTTTTATATCCCCAAATCTTCAAGGAAGTAATAGGTCTATCTACAGAAGTGATTACTGCAATAGTTTCTTAATCAAATTTTGTCTGTCACTCTGCTAAATATTCATCACTTTTTAAGATCATGCCTTTGATGAATTTTTTTTAAAAAATGAATTCATTACAAAGGGGTGGAAGTAATACCCTATGTGGCCTCCAGAAAATTATTCAAGTATTCCAAATTACATGTAAGAATTCTTTTCTATTCATGCTAGAGTTGAAGAGATAAATAAATCAGCTTTTTTTTGTTTCCTTCTTATGTCAAAAACTAATTGAGACATAAGTCACAAGAATCAAACAGATAAAGTTAAAAATATCAGCTTTGTTACTTTAAGATTGAACTGTAGAATGAAACTGAATGTATGGCAATAATGGGTCCACCAAAACCTCTTCCCTAACAGCACATTCAAGAATGCAGCTTCCCAGTTGCAGGAGGAAATCATTCCCTGGGGAACTCATCACATGTAGTTTGTAAGAGTGTGTGAGTCCTTTGCACAAATTGAGTGGCGGGGGGAGGGGGGGAAGAGAGTGAGGAGCTATAGAGCCACATCATGTTAGTTGGGTCTTCTGGGAGGCCAACTCTGAGACACAGAAATGCAAAAGCTTTTTGGACTGGGTAGTAGATCCTGTGAATGATAAAACAGGGAGGAAGCAGAATTTGGCAGGAAGAGCCTGGGATCTCAATGCAGATTTGACAAAATGTGAGTCAACCCTTTAGGGAGCTCTAGAGCAAACTCTTCCTGTTAAAGGAGTTGTACATTGGGCAGAAATGTCCAGGCCTTAGCATTCCTACTACGTGTGATCATTGGTTGGAGCTACCCAAGGAGAACATAGCCTTCAAAATCTGGAGGCTGTCAACTAATTTCATTTGTTGAAACTGAATGGCAAGTTCTTTCTTGAAGGGTGATCTGAGTGGCACACCTCCATGGCTGCTACACACACCTACTGTGTCCCTTTTCCTAGAGTCCCTAATCAGAAAAGTTATTCCTTCACCCTTGGAAAGGAGTAGACAGGAAGCAGAGAAAAGCTGGAAGTGTGGCTCCCATGTTTCTCAGTTAATGAAATGGAAAGAGAGAAAAAAAATACCAATTAAGGAAAAGTCCTTTATGGAAAAATGAGGCATATGAAATAATGCCCCCACACACACACACCTTGCAACCAGTAACACATAATCCTGCTTGCCTTCTAAGGAGGATAGATCCTGTTAACTGGAAAATCCTCTGGATTACTGAGCTGGAGATCTGGAAGGGGGCTCAATTGCATAGCTAGATGGAAGAAAAAATAAGTAGGGGTGAGAATGAGGAGCATGAAGCCAATGGCAATGGGTGTTGTATGGAGGAAGGACAGAAAGAAAATCATTGTAGTAGGAAGACTAAGAAGGGACTTGAAAGAATATAAATGTTAAATAGAGATTTTAAATTTGATTGCTTTGGGTAGCATGATGTAAATTCCTTTTTGATCTCCACCATGGAATCTTAAGAAAGTCTACATTGCCCTCAGATGCTTTTGTGAGAGTGGATTCTTCATGGTATACTCAATGAGGCATTGGTATTTATGTCTGGATGAATATACCATGCAGTGGAGTTCAGTAACTGAGTAGTCTACCTCAGGTCTGTATGATGCCAAAACCTATGCTCTCAACTGCTTGGCTTATACTGCTGTTGGTTGGCTTCAAGGCAGAATTATTTTGCTCTGAGCATGCCAGCATTATGGAGTTCTTTTATAGGTTGTATTTCAAAACTGGGGTGAACCCAGAGAGTACATATCCACTCTAGTTTTCCATAGATGCTCCCAGAGTAATTCTGCCCGGTTAACCCCTAAGGGTCTACATGACCTGACAAAGAATATAGTTGTGATCCTCCTTATCTTTGCATTCAGCTATAACCATGGAATTTATCTAGGTCCTCCTGGAATAACTTATAGGTGACCAGAAGCAACCAGTCCTTCTAGGTAGAACTGTAAGTCCAAGTAGCCAAACCAAAAGAAAGAAAAAAACAATCTGGTAAAGAGCAATAGAGAAAAACCAAAAACCCAAACCCCCATAAAGTGAAAACCCCCAAATCTTCCTATGACCATTACTATTGTTATTACTAATAGTAATTAGAAATATATTTATATTTTATATATTTATATAATATATATATATAAAAGGAGTCAGAAAAGGCCTGTTTTTATCTCTTCCTTTTCCCATAGGCTACAGTGATTATTGCTCACCCTATTTCTGTCCAACCCTTTGGCTTCTGATACTCCTAGGTACTTGTTTCCTTGCATTATTGCCCACTTTTCTTCTTCCACTGCCAATCCACTTTCTCCTTTTCCATAGGCCAGCCTTTGGTGTCCTCTAATGATAAAGATAGCAGCACAGTAGACATAGGGCACTGAACCACCATAGACCAAGGCCAAATGAGAGTGGGGCAAGTGTTGGTCCACTTCTGATCAGCAAAGCCCCATGTTTTTCTATTTCTCAAAAAAACTATTAAAGAAAATATAAACCAATAAAAGTAAGCCATAATCATGACAATTCTAATATGTTCCATGTTAAGATTACATAAATTATGGTTGTCTGATGAAGAATATTTCAGAAAAGAGGTTAGCTATTTAAAATATACGTTAGTACCTATCCAATATATGGAGGAGAAGGTTGGTTGGTTTCTATAGTACCAATTCCATTTATTCAGAAAAATTCCTATAATAGAAAATTAACTCATTAATTCATATTACCTTATTATGAATATCATTTGGGAGAAAACGGTTGAAGCAGATACTGTTGGTGCCCCACTCATATACACCTAACATTTACTGTGTCCATATATGCTGTCCAACTTCCAGCTTTGCGTGAAGTCTCTCTCTAGACACTGGAGCCCTCTCTGCCCTCCCCATTCCCAGAAGCAACTCTCAACTAATGACTGACACAGTTAATGGATAAATATCCCAGCTCCCTTGCCTCATGAGTGGGATAAAGCTGAGGCATGCTCTAGTTGCCCTTAGTTGTCTTGCTTGTCAATGCAAATTTTGCTGGCTTCCCTCTCTTCCCTGTTTTGCTTCTGTACTTCCTTCTGATATTTCCGGGGATTATCTGCCAAATAAATATTTTCATTTAAACCATTTTCTCAGGTCACTTCTGGGAGAATACAAACCAAGAAAACAATGACATTTGCCTGACCCATTGCTTAATAAAGCAACCTTCTAATTTGTAGTTTAGTTACATTAGTGGCTAATTTCTGATAAGATGTTTTATGCAGGTAATCTGTCCTAGTTATATGTGAGTCCTATCTGCAGATGATTAATGACTTTTAGAAATACTATTGGTATGAGTCAATCTTCTGTAGCAGGGATTGGCAGACAACCTGTGTGCCAATTCTTGGCCAGCCACCTGTTTTCATAAATAAAGGTTTATAGGAATATAACCATATCCATCATTTACATATCATCTGTGGCTGCTTTCATACTAAAATAGCAGAGTTGAATAGTTGTGACAAAGACTGTAAATTGTAAAATATTTACACCTTACAGATAAAGGATGCTGATCCTTCATGTAGAACCTGGTCACCTTTGGGTTCATTGAGAAAAAGAGATCTATGAATTTATAAATATGAGAGCTAAAACGTGGACCAATGGTATCTCACCAAGTGGCAGCAGCTCAGTGAGACTCCTAGCCTGAAATACAGACTGTTCACTACACACTCAATTTGTTCCAGTGTTTGGGTATAGCATGATTAGAATCATGTCTTGAGAATTATAGAGTAGAAATGAGAAGCAGGGCATGGGCTACATAAGAATATTGAGAAAGTATCTTTTTAAATGAGGTTCATTAGCATACTTGAGAATAATTTCTCTCCAAAAAACTTCCTTTCCTGACTGACTTGGTGCCTGCTTATCATCTCATCATACTCTCTTAAACCCTACAATAGTTCAATATTAATTATTAACTAACTTGAAACTGGTTGATGAGGTCCTCTTTAAGTGATCCTAAGCTATGTATGCCGCTATGTATGCCACGATTCTAGCAAGCTTGAGCTCCTTCAACATAGAGACACTTTCTAGTCTTTCTTATCAACGTTCTAGCCCCCAACAATTGATAGCAAAGTATTCTATACATAATAAATGCTCAGTAAACTTTATGACTATCCTATATCCACTGCACACAGACTCCTATAGATGAGGCAACATGGTAATAAAACTGGAATCATTTGCAAAATATGAAATAATTGTGCAAAGTAGGTGAGTGATAAGGAATATAGGCTTCAAAAATGCTGAAACAGTGTGTGGAATCCTTAGTCCTGGCCATGCAGTCTTATTTTCAGACATTTGAAAGGAATAAATTGCTAAGTCAAATTTTTAAAATTGAACTCTTTCTGAGTAGATAATAATGAAACTAGCAAAGAAACTAAGAATTTATTTAACCCATTTGGGAAATTAACTAGATTGCATGAACTTTATGTCTTGTAAGAAATCCTTTTGGCCTGAGACTAATTACTAAAAACTTGTTTTTGCTCTTTCATCCACAATCTTGTAGGGGGATAAAATAGGTAAGCCAATAACGATATTCCAAAGCACATTTAGATATGGCAAAGAATAGCCTACCATTGTGTTTATTGCCTCCACTATCTCACTTCTATTCAATCTTCAATCCACTGTGATCTGGCCTTAATTTTCAACTAAGTTCACCTCACCATTTTTAAAAGTCTCCATTACACATATGCTAGGGCTTAAAGAGAGAGAGAAAAAAAATACATCCATTTTCTGCACTCAAAGATTTCCTAGCCTACTGTTGGGGAGGAAGAAATTTCCTCTGTCCTTCTAGCTGGGCTAAGGATCAAATTGACATAGGACAGATTAACAGGAAAAAATCAAATTTAGTTTTGTATATATGGGGAATCCACATAGACATGAAATTCCAAAGATAGTCAGGCAACATGAGGCTTCAATGACATCCTAAGTTAAGGAGAGGGGTAGGCATCTGAGGATACAGAGGGGAGGAAGATCGTTAGCAGGAAGGTGAGAGGAGATATTCGGGAAACAAAAGTTGCCCTATTATGTAGGTAATTTTCATAGATAAAGAGGAATATCTAGTACAGGCTCTCCTTTCCAATGTACATTTAGGCAGTTGAGGGGGAGATACAGAGCTTTTCCTGAATCTTCTGGGTTTTAATTGCTTGTAACTCAAAATAATCTTCATGCCAAAGTGGCCCATCTTGGGGCACCTGCCCTTGGCTCCTACACTATTAAGGGATATACACATGTGAAAAAAATTGGCAGACACAGTAGTAAGTGCCATTAAAAAGAAATCAAGTAGGAATTTTGGCAACACAAAAGAGAGGGTGGTCAACTCTGTTTAAGGGTGAATCTTAGGTTGGGTTCCCTGGAAACAGAGCCTAAGACAGGGATTGTTTGAAGGAGTACACTCAGGAGAAATCTGTACAGGAATAAAGGAAGCAGAATAGGGCAGAGGAAGAACCAAGCAAGGATATAATCTCACACAAAATCTAACCTTGGCTTGATACAAGACAGATTCTGGAGCATAAATCTCACTGCAGAGACAGGGCAAAGGATCTAAGAGTTTATGCCTCTGTCCTTGGCTGCCAAAGTTAGTCAGGGTCAATCTTTCTGAGAAGGTCACAGTTATACGCTGTCAGCTGCAGTGTACTCACAAACAGCTGGAGGTTTGGGTGTCCTGGCTGGTCAAGTTGATCTGGGCAGATCACCAACAACATCTACTAAAAGAGGGTTAGAAGAACTAGATTATATGTTTATCATTTTGGGCAGTCCAACATCTGAGCATCCTTCCTGTTTGAGGAAAAATGTCACAACAGACAGGAGACAAAGCTCCACTTTTTATTAAAAAGAAACTACAGGCCCCAAATGGCATTGGTTAGGCCAAGTCACCACACTAGGGCTTAATACCTAACCTAATTGCACTTTCAACCTCCCTCAGAAATGTAGTTTTAACCAATCAGTCAGAAATTTCCTGGTCAGTGCCAATATGGTAATCTTTTACATGGACCCTCTCCATCTCCCGAAGGAAGATGAGGTAATCAACCTACTAAGACCCTTTTCTTTTGTCCCCAAAGGAAGGTAACCTCACCCAAAATATTCCTTTTTCTGTTTATGACTTCCTTGTCTTGTCTTTAAAAACCTTTTCCTTTCTGTAACCCTTTGGAGCTTCCCTCGACTTGAAGATGGGATGCTGCCCAATTCACGAATCATTTAATAAAGCCAATTAGATCTTCAAGTTTATTTGGTTGAATTTTGTGGTTTTTGTTTAACACTATGATGCTTCCAATTTTCTGGTCAAAGTTCTACAGCCTTTCCAATATGTTCCAGACATTCTTCTAAAAAAATTTCTTTTCTGTTTTTATTAGCCAGGGTCAGATTTTGTGATGTGTTACCAAGAACCCTGACAGGTTCAGAGATTATAGAAATTGTTAGGTGGGGAAAAATTGTTAGGTAGGAAAAAGATGGGGGCTGTTGGGTAGGAGAGGAGCACATGGAAAGGAGAGAGATCAAGTATGTCCAGACTGAGTAAGAGCCAGAAGTCTAGGGTAACTCTGAAATTTATTTTGTAAGACTATGGGATGGTGTGGCAAATCTAGGGAGCATATGAGGAAGGGACAATGAGTTCATCTGGGGACTTGTTAAGTCTGAGTTTTCTGAGAACATCCATAGGGAGATGTTTCACAGTTAACTGTGCAAGTCTCATAGTCAAGAAAAGCATCTGGGAGGAGAGAGAGACTGAGACAGAGAGAGACAGAGATAGAGATACCAACATTGGCCATGGATGTGGCTGAACTCAAGGGGGAGTATATGTATAAAGTAAGAGTTGAAAAGGTCAACAGTAGAATCTAAAAGGGTGGGGAAGAGGAACAGAATCTGCCATCCCAAAATATTGCTCCTTAGCATGGGGATTATCTTGAACTAAAGGCAGTCAAAATCCAGCAGATTCAGCAAAAGGTCTTTGCCTCCCCGCTCAACTGCCTGCTTATACTAGGAAAAAAGTTATTACTAGACATACCTTTTACTAAGAAATTTATCTGCATAACAGGGTAACCTTTGTTTTCCAAACAGCCCCTTTGCCTTCCTGTGAATGGCTTTCCTCCTCTTTGTATCTCTAGACTCCTAACCCCCTTTCTTTCTTATATTTTATATAACCCTCAATTATCTGACTATATTCTGAGTCTTGTATCTTTGGGAATCCCATATCTATGAAATTAAATTTGTTTTTCTCCTGTTAATCTGTCTTATGTCATTTTAATTGTTTGACCAGCCACAAAACCTAGAAGGGTAGAAAGAAAAATTTTCCTCCCCAATAGTGGTCAGGTCTATATATTTCTTTATAGATACGTCTTAGGTAAATTTTGAAAAGACAGGAAAGGCAAGGAAGGAAGGACTAGTCAACACTTCTAATTGCTACAGAGTGATTAAGCAGGACAAGTGCTGAATAAAAACCAATGGTGATGTTAATTACTAAGTCAGTGATTACTTTTGAGAGAAGAGTTTTTATAGAGTTTCTTAAAAGAAAAACCCATCCTTCCTCCTGTATAAAGTAAATCTACCACCTCTCCCCTCCTCTAGGTCTTCTTTCATTTACTGTATCCCCTTACACTCCTAAATTTGTAGCCTTTTCCTCTCTATTGGCTCTTTTGTAGCAAATAAACAGAGCTAAAATACCCTTTACTCTCTTCTCTACTTGAAGAATTCCAATTCGTCTTTCAAGACTCAATGTCACCTTCAAAGTGGATGTTTCCTAAGTCCCAGGTAAAATTTAGACTACTTTTCTCTCCTGGACTCACATAGCACTTTGCGTTTCCTCCTCTGTTAGATCTTACCCAAGTATACATTAGAGGTATCTACTTACGTATCTGTCTTTTCCACCACACTGTGTGTAGGAACTGTGCCCTAGTCACCTTATATTCCTAATGCCAAGCATAGTGCAGAACACATCACAGAATTCAATATAATTTGTTGAAAGAACGGCTATTCGGCCAAAAAATTCACAAATGGCATGAATGCTTCTTTCCTAGAATGTTTTAATTTAGGTTTATCTTATAACTTATAGATCTAAAATATATTTTAAATTGGAACTTTTATTTCTCCATAAACTTTATAGAAGAATTCAACTTTAGGAGAAAAAAAAATAATGCACAGAGAATTATCCCACAGGAAAAAAAGAGAATAAATCTTGTTGCATGTGGCATAGTTAATATCATATATAATAAATTATAAACCAAAAGCAACATTATAAAAAATAAACACTGAAATACAGATATAAGGGAAAGAGTCTATTCCTCCTCAGACAAGGCAGTAGTTTTGCATATTAATGAAATTTAAATGCCTCACAGTAAGAAAAATGATTGGAATAGATTGCAATAACTTAAAAATGAGTATACTTTAAACAGCCTCTGTGATGAATATGTGATTATGGAGAATCAGTCAAAAAGGCTAGTCAGGCATTGTTCCACTCCAGTGCTCCCAGAAGCAGGATGACTGATGGCCCTCAATTAACAAAGGCACATTGAGGGACTGGCAAAACTGAAGACACAAAGAAAGTCCACAAGTTGACTTGCTGAAATACACAAAGATGTCAGTCTGGTAGGTGACAATTGCAATATTTATAATATTATAAAATATTGTATATATCCGAAGCATTCTAGAGTATTTATTTGAAAGTGAGAGAAAATAAAACAGAAAAAGACAAATAGATGCATAAAAGCAGGTGAAAAGTTTAAAATATTTGGTAGATTTAGAGGAATTTCAGGGCCTGTGGCAAGTTACTATAAAAAATGGGCTGGAAGATTTTCTGTAAATGTTTTAGGCTTTGCAGGCTATATGGTCTTTATTACAACTACTGATTGTGCCCTTGTAGTGCAAATGCAGCCACAGAAAATAGGTAATTGAATGGGTGCAGCTCTGTTCTAACAAGCTCTCTGATGACACTGACCTGCTGGTCAGAGGACCACACTTTGAGTAGCAAGGTGCTTGCTTGAACATGCCTGGGATGTCTAGGTCCTGCCCCAGAGACTGATGTATTTGGTCTAGGATGTGGACTGGATATTGAGATTTCTAAACACTCCACAGGTGGTTCTAATGTGCAGCAAAGTTTGAGAACCTCTGTGCTAAAGTGATTTATCAAGTTTAGTTATTGTGTTATCAGTAGCCCTTTTGCCCATTCTCCCCTCCCAATGTACCCATTCCTCTCCAATTCAGGTCCAGACATCAAGATAATGATGGTGGGATCAGGTTTAGCACTTCATCCTTTCTTTCCCACCTCTGAGGAGTGGAATGTAAAGTTTAGTTGGAAAGAGGAGGCTCAGGCAACCTGGGTTTGGGAAGAATAAGCAAAAGATGTTCTAGGGAGTAATTTGAAGGGGAGGCTGTTTAAAGCAGCAAAACACACCTCCAGGCTTGGGCCTGAGTGTGGGGCAGTGAAAACAGCGATCTGCCCTCCTGAATCCTGGCAGCACTTGACAGGCAAGCAGCTAGCAAGGATTTTTCCTTCTCAGTATGCAGAATGACACAGTTGGTTGAAATGCAAGAGAGACCCCCAGTGGCAAAGTGCAGATGTGAAATCTTCTCCTCAGAAGAACACCACGAAGAACTTAGTGGATGAAGGTGATGATGATAAGTGACGGCTTATACATAATACGTGTACTATGTGTGCCAGGCACTGTCGTAAGCATTTAAAAATATTAGCTCATTTAGTCTTCTCAGCAACCCAATGGGGTTGATGCTTTTTTTATCCCTCTTTAGGTGGGAGGAAACGGAGGCACAGAAAAGTTAAGTGACATGCCCCAATTCACCCAATTTAGTAAGTGGCTAAGCTGGGATATGAACCCAGGCAACGTGAGGTTAAGAAACCACTACACCAACTGCTTCTCCAAAACAGGGAAGTAAGAAGGATCCTCAGTCAATTTACAGTTTTTAAACACTCATATGTTGATGCTCACCCTATGCTTCCTCATATGTAGAGAACAGTTATATATGCACATATATGTGTATGTATATATGTATACACACACACACACATACACACACACACTTGAGCAATATCAGGGAGAGAAGACAACTTCAAACCAGGCAGAGAAAGAGTGAAGAGATCAAGTTTGACTAGAAAAATCAAAGGGGTAATAACATTTTCTGGAAACAAAATTCAAAGGGCCATAATCCTCATTTTAAAGAAAGTACTAAAGCATAGTCACAGGAAAATGTGAAAGGATATTCCTGCTTAGCTAAAATTGTTCATAGTTTACTAAATACTCCAAGGCAATTTTTTAGCTTTAAAGAGACTGAAGCTACCCATATGTCTTTGAATATAGGCTACAACGTCTATAAATTTTTAATTTTGATCTTTGTAAACGACATGTAGTGCAGAGAAAGAAGTGTTTTGAGTATTTTTTTCCAGACATGGACAGCCTTAAGGTTTACATGGGTACAGATTTCATCTGGTCAAACAGAGAATGGACTGAGAGGGGAGGAGTTCTTTAAGGGGAGCAGAAAAAATTCTGTAGAGAAGCAGCTCTATCATTTCCTTGGGAAATCTTTTTACTGAGGAATAATTTCTTCTACCCATAGCCATGAAGACAAGATAATAGGCTAACTCATCTCCACCTCCTGAAAGGAGAAACCAGAGGCCATACTGAGGTTAGGAACAGGCTGATAATGGGGACACTGGGTATGGGCACACATGGTCACAGTCTGGAATGAGGTAATGGTCAAGGTGGGGCCAGCAGCCCTCTGGGTGTTGTAACACCTCAACCCATCCTCTAATGGCAGCTGCCCAGGGCATGGCGCTGACTGTGCCACACTCTCTACATTCTCTTTCTGGTGAGCTTATCCAGTCCCATGACCTCTACACCATCTGTGACTGATGTCTCTTGTATGTTTATTTCCAAACCTGACATCCCACCTGAGCTCCAGATTCATTTTTCTGACTACCTGCATGACAGTTCCACTTGCATATCTAATAGGCATCTCAGATTTTACATGACATGCCTTCCCCACATCCTCAAATTAATAACTAACATTACCATCAACTCAGGTGTTCAAGTACAAACAGCAGAACCTAGATAATTTTCCCCATTTCTCCTTCTTCACTTGTGGTCCATGAGCAAATCCAGCTAGAATTTGTCTCCATCACCTTTTCTTCAGCTTCCACTCCAGTTCAACCACTAATGTCTCTCATTGGACTGGCTACAAAATCTCCTGACTGGCCTCCCAGCTTCAACTCTCTCCCACCACTACATTCCTCCAAGCAGCCACTCACTGGCTTAACATTTAGGGGGATTTATTCTACTTCATATTCAGTATCACAAATTTGATCTTAGCCTTGACCTGATATTTTTCATTAACTAATCAGGTAGTGTGGGTTTTTTGGTAGCATATTACTTTAAGGGAAGAAAGGGTACAATTGAAGGAGAAAACTATATTTGGATATTTTGTAAGGGTAATATGCATGTTCAGCATGGTGACCTAGGAAGTCACTCCCATGTCTATAAGAAAGTGAGCCTAAGGCTCAATTATATTATCACTGTGGCCCAGGGTGAGCTTGTCAAAAAGATACTCTGCCATACCTGCTTCTAAGACCCTCATGTTGCTACCCAATGCACAAACATTAATGTTTGCATATTTTAGTAAATGAAAAGTCTTCAGGTAAAGTTGAAGATTCCCTTTATTTTAATCCCTGCCCTATCCCATTCTTCACTTCTTCCTTAGAGGCAACCACTATGATGAATTCTAGACCATGTTTTATTTTTTTAAATATAATTTACCATGCACACACACCCACATTCACCAGGGCCCCACCTCACACCAGCCCACCCCCATCTATCCACACTGTTTATAAAGGGAAGATTAAATTTGTATTTTCCAGGGTCCTGTGGAATACCTTCTCCCTCCATCCATGGAGATCCTGAGCTGCATGTAGCCTAGATACCTGCTTTAAAACGTAAAAGGTGAGACATTTGCACACATGAATCAACCAGAGACCTTTATTTATTTAAGAGCCAAATAACTTTATTGAAACCAAACAACTTTATTTATTTATGGCAAAACTGGAAGAAAAAAACTGGAACGTTTTGCAAAGGCAATACTGCAATATGCATGCTCGGCATGGTGATCAGGGAAAGTCACCATGCACCCTGGGCTATAGGGAAAACAGTCCCAACTCAGTTCTTTTTGTCGCTGTCGCCCAGGGTGAGCTTGTCAAAGAGGTACTCCGCCATGCCGTCTTCGGGAGCCCGCATCTTGCGCAGGTTGGTGACATAGCCCCCCAGCTCTTTGATGGACTTGACTTGCTCGTGCAGGTAGTGGCTCTCCAGGAAGTCGCACAGGTGGGCGTCGTTCTTGTCGGTGGCCAGCTGGTGCAGGTCGAGCAGGCACTGGTTGACGCTCTTCTCCAGGTGCAGGGCGCACTCCATGGCCTTCAGGCCGCTCTCCCAGTCGTCGCGGTCTGGCTTCTTGATGTCGCGGAGGCGGATGCGGCCGCCGCGCTGGTTCTGCAGCTGCATCAGCTTCTCGGCATGCTCGGTCTCCTCGCGGGACTGGCGCAGGAAGAACCGGGCGAAGTGCTTCAAGGCCACGTCGTCGCGGTCGAAGTAGAAGGCCATGGACAGGTACACGTAGGAGGCGTAGAGCTCCAGGTTGATCTGGCTGTTGATGGCGGCCTCGCAGTCGGGGTGGTAGTTCTGGCGCACTTGTGAGAGCGGCGCGGTGGCCATGGCTGGCGGCCCGGGCACCAAGGCTAAGGCGGTGCGGAAGCGAGGGCTGTGCAGCAGGCAGCAGCGGCGGGGCCGAAGGCGGTGGCGGCCTCGCAGATTTCCCAGCCTGAGTGGCAAGGGAGGCAGGAGGCAGAACCAGTGGCGGTTGGAGACCTCAGAGAAGTGTCCGTTGGAATGTTGGGCAAGCTCTGGGATGGGACCGGAAATGGGGTCCAGGGAAGGGGGGGCGAGCTTCCGGTTGGGGGAGTGGGGGTAGGGGGGTAGGACGTTAGGGGGGTGGGGTGGGCCACAAGGGCAGTGTTCCAGGTTCTATTGGAGCCTAAGTGAGGCAGGGCAACCCTGTGCTGTGTACTTGGTGTTTTATTAAGTTTTTAATTTTGGGATAATATGTCTATTTTCCAAGTACTTTCTTTCTTGCAGCCTGTTTTTATTTTATAAAACCATTGTCTCCCAAAATTCTGAGCATGTGAATTTGAATTTTCGGTAAATTTCTCTTCTGTTTCCTGTAAAATATAAATATATCTGTTTATCATCTTCTCTTTTACTTTCCTGAAATACTTAAAACTGCACATTCATATTTAGTAATGAAGAACTCATCTGATTAGTCTAGGTGATTAGCATGGATCTGATTTACAGTTGTGATGTTCATTTCACTAATAGGTTTCTCCTCTGAATGGGGAGGATGGAATGTATCAATTAAGGAGTGGTCTTCTCCTTTGGGAGTACATATCATGGAGCTTGCAGGTAGGAAATGTGCCATCCCAAAAGCCAAAAGCATGGCATTTCTCTGACACTGAAAGACTTCCGTAGATCTCTCTTCTAGGTAGATGTGTTCAGTTTTGTTTCTCTTCTGCTTTGCAGGTCTGCAGTTGTCTCAGACCTGCTCTAACTTGGGTTCCCTTTCTGATAAAGTAATTCACTGTCTTTGGAGTGTAGTTTAAAGAGATTAAAGCAGTTCAGTTGCCACTGTGGCTTTGTTGAATGTAAGTAACATTGGGTCAGAGCAGAGCAGGAGAAAACAGATTTGTTGTTCAGAGAGTAACGCTTTAATCTCACAGTCTACCCAGGACCTTCGCTGTCCTTTGATTTCATTGACTCTATTCTTGAACCTTCTTTGAGTGTGCTTGACTTTCTACTGCAGGGATTTTAAGTTCTCTGGTTTTATCAGTCTGAAAGCAGCTCCTGTTTCTATCTTCCAAGCATTCTTCACGACCTCTGGTTTCCTAACTATATTCATTCTGGTTTGTATATGTTTTTGGGTCTGGTCCACCACCATGATTCAGTTACCACTTTTTACTTTTTAAAAATATAAATACCTATGTTTTTAAAATAATTAATGCATTCACATGGCTCAAAAACCACATAGTTCTACTCCCTGTAGGCAACCAATGGGGTATTACTTGTTATAGTCAGAAAAAAGAGGAAGAAAAAGAAGAAATATGGCTCATGTTTAGAAAAATCATAGATACATAAGAATCTTTAGAAACATATTCTTTAGAAGCATATTACTTTTGAGTGCATATGGAGCATTACCAAGACAGACCATCCTCTGGGCCATACAACAAGTCTCAATAAACTTAAATGGATTCAAATCATGCAAGATATGTTCTCTGACCACAATGGAATTAAACCAGAAATTGTCAACAGAAAAGTATCTGAAAAATCCCCAAATATTTGGAAACTAGTAATACAATATTCTTCTAAACAATCCAAGAGATCAAGGGGTATTAAAAATTATTTGGAACTCAATGTAAGTAAAGCACAGCATATCAATATTTTGAGATGCAGCTAAAATCAATGTTTAGATGGAAATCGATAGCACTAAGTGCCTGTATTAGAAAAAAGTCTCAAATAAATTATAGAACTCCCCACCTTAAAAACTAAAAGAAAAGGGGCACCTGGGTGGCTCAGTTGGTTAAGCGTCTGCCTTTGGCTCAGGTCATCATCCTGGGGTCTTGGGATCAAGCCCACGTTGGGCTCCCTGCTCAGCGGGGAGTCTGCTTCTCCCTCACCTCCCTGCCTTCCCCCTCCTCATGCACACACTCTCTCTCTCAAATAAATAAATAAAATCTTTTTTAAAAGAACTAAAAGAATGAAGAATAAAATAAGTCCAATTAGGCAGAGGTAAGGAAGAGTTTGTTACAAGTCAGTAAGTATTTTACAGCCTGGGACAAAGCTAAAATGTTGAGAACCTTGAATAAACCAAGGGTAAAGCATGTCTACTCTTATTGAGGATTGGCCCTAGGGAGAGACCAGTGGGTCTGCTATAAGGTATGTGGTTGGGCTGCTCATTTGGATTAGAGGTCTAAGTGAGAACTCTTTCCACAGTATGATGCCAAAGGAGACTGGATCAAAGACATGGGACAGAGTGAGGGTTCTTGGTAGGTTCTGGACCAGGGCAAATTGAGATGACTACCCGAGGCTTTGTCCTTTGAATGACTTGTACCTGTATGCCTAGAACCAAGTGTCTGAACAAGAAGAGCCAATTCAAAATCAAATGTTCTTCTTGTTAGTTACCTTCCTAATTTCCTGCCCCTAAGAAAAAGGATGGAAATCCAACCTTTAGGCTAAGATTGTCCTTGAATAATAATACTCCTTTCTAGATTTTTCTTGATGTTTCTTTAATTTGATTTTATCTATGTCAACATGTTCAGAGTGAGAGGAGAACTATCAGCATGATTTCACTAGGCTCTGCCCTGGTCCTCTCACTGCAGATGAACTACATATTCATATTTTTTTTTAAAGATTTTATTTATTTATTTGAGACAGAGAGAATGAGAGAGAGAGAGCACATGAGAGGGGGGAGGGTCAGAGGGAGAAGCAGGCTCCCTGCCGAGCAGGGAGCCCGATGCGGGACTCGATCCAGGGACTCCAGGATCATGACCTGAGCCGAAGGCAGTCGCTTAACCAACTGAGCCACCCAGGCGCCCGAACTACATATTCATATTAAAAAAATGAAAAAGAATAGATAAGTGCTACTTCTCTATAGATGTGGAATGTTGGTTTCTTCTCAGGCCAAATTTGGCAGAGTGTGAATTTAAAGGAGGTACAGTGGTGATGGTGGTGGTCATGGTGGTGGTTTAGTGTGTGTGTGTGACTAGGCCAGAGTCACCTTGTTCTCTTTTGACAAAATGGAGTCCAGAGAGCTCTAGAGAGTTCTAGTCAACTGTCTTAAAACCTATGACAAGGCCACAGAATTTAGCTAACAAGTCAAAATCACTTAAAGATCAATCATACATACTTATGATAACTGAGAGTATTTTTGTCTTAGTTTCACTTTCTCTCATTTTTCTTAGTTTCACTGTCTTTCTCTTTCCTTCAGTGAGTAACTAGAGATCCAGAAAGTGGAATAATTTGAGGAAAAATGAAAAAATTGTATTTATTTAGCAACAGAACAACCTAGGAAAGTAGAAGATTTAAAATGGCACAGCATCAAAAAAATAATAAAAAATAAAATGGCACAATATCAAAACCTAAAGCCATCACAAGAAAAGAAAGCAACAAACAAATAGTGCTGTTGAACAGATATAAAAATTATGAACAAAATATTAGCAAACTGAATTCAGCAACATTTAAAAATGATTATATACCACGACCAAGTGGGATTTATTTAAGGAGTGCAGGACTGTTTCAGTATATGAAAATCGATCAATGCAATACACTATGTTAATAGAATAAAGGACAAAAACAACATCTCAAAAAATGTGGGGAAAGAATTTGACAAGATCTGCCATCTTTTTATGATAAAAACAGCCAACAAACTAAAAATAAAAGGAAACTTCCTAATCCTGAAAAAGACATATACAAAAACCTACAATTAACATCATACTTAAAGGTGAAAATGAAGTTTTTCCTCTAAGATTAGGAACAAGACAAAGATATTTGATCTCACCACATCTATTCAACATTGTACTGGAGGTTTTAGCCAGGTAAATTAGACGAGCAAAAGAAATAAAAGTCATTCAATTAGGAAAGGAAGAAGTAAAACTATTTTTATTTGCAGATAATATATAGAAATCCCTAAGGATTCCATAAAAAAGTTATAGAAATTAATAAACAAGTTCAGCAAGGTTTTCAGATACAAAATCAATGCACAAAAATCAGTTGTGTTTTTAAACACCAGTAATGAACAATCTGAAAATTAAATTAAAACAATTCCATTCACTATAGCATTGGAAAGAATAAAATACTAAGGAATACATTCACAAAAGAAATGCAAGATCATACACAGAAAACTACAAAACATTTTTGAAAGAAACTGAACAAGACCTAAATAAATGTAAAGACATTCCATGTTCATGGATCAGAAGACTTAATATTGTTAAGATGGCAATTCACCTCCCATCATCAATGTTATTTATTCCATAGTCAAAATTAACCCTGCCAATTTTTAATTTTATCAATTTATTCTCAATTAACCTTATCTCATATAAATTCTTTTTTTAGATTATTTATTTGGGGGGGGAGGAGGGGCAGAGGGAGAGAATCTTAAGCAGACTCCCTGCTGAGCAGGGAGCCCAACTCAGGGCTCAAACCCAGTACCCTGAGATCATGACCTGCGAGCCGAAATCAAGAGTCAGATGCTTAACCAACTGAGCCACCCAGGCGCCTCTCATATAAATTCTTAAAAATACAGCATCAGCATGAGTTCATACTCCAAATAATTCACATATATCAAACACCAAAATATCCACAGTCAGACCTGTATAGTGTGGACATTATCTGTACTCCTTTAGTAAATGGGGCTCACTCATTAACAAATATTTATTTACTTTCTGCATTCCTTCATTCAATATTCACCACCCGGAATCAGATGGCAATCCTCCAAGCAATCTACAGATTCAACACATCTCTAAAAACTCCCAGTTTGTTTGGTTTGTCATTGTTATTTTTTTTTGCAATAATTGATAAGATAAACCTAAAATTCATATGTCAATGAAAAAGGACAAAGTTGGAGGACTCATACTTCTTAATTTCAAAACTTACTATGAGGCTACATTAACAAAGACTATGTGGTATTAGTATAAGGATAGAAATATAGATCAATGGAATAGAATTGAGGATCCAGAAATAAAACTATACATTTATGGCCAATTGATTTTTGACAAGATTGCCAAGACCATTCAGTGGATAAGGAACCATCTTTTCAACAGAGGGTACTGCGATAACTGATTGACCACATTCAAAAGAATAGACTTAGACACCTACCTCATACCATATACAAAAAAAATTAACTCATACATGAATTATAGACTTAAATGTAAGAGGTAGAGCTACAAAACTTTTAGAAAAAAAAATAGGAGTAAATCTTTATAACCTTGGACTAGACACTGGTTTCTTAGATATGACACCAAAAGCATAAGAAACTAAAGAAAAAGATAAGATTAGAACAAAATTTAAAACTTTTGTAATTCAAAAGAAAAGGAAGAGAAAAGACAATGCACTGAATGGGAGAAAATATTTGCAAAATACATAACTTACAAAGAACTTGTATCCATAATGTATAAGGAACTCACAACTAAACAATAGAAATCAAATAACCCAATAAAAATGAGCAAAGGATTTAGATAGACTTGTATCCAAAGAAGACATGCAAATGGCCCATAATCACATTAAATGATGCTTAACATCAGTAGCCACCAGGAAAGGCAATCAAAACCACAATGAGAAACCTCTTCACCCACATATAGCAAAAATAAAAAAGATAACAACAAGTGTTGATGAGGATGTGGAGAAATTGGAACTCTCATATCTGGTCAGTGGGATTGTAAAATTATGTGAAACTTAGAAAACAGTCTGGCAGTCCCTCAAAATGTTAAATAGATGTTACCATATGGCTCAGCAATTCCACTCCTAGGTTTATATCCAAATAGATTTGAAAATATATGTCCCCCCCAAAATTTTATACACAAATGTTCTGCCAGTATTATTCATAAAAACCCAAAATTAAAAGTCCAAATACCCATCAACTGATGAATAGATAAACAAAATGTGGTATATTCATACTATGGAGTGTTACTCAACAACAAAAAATTGAATAAAGTACTGATACATGCATCAGTAGGGATGAACCTTGAAAACATTATTCTGAAATGATACTGAAATGAAAGAAGCCTGTTACAAGAGGCTGCATATAGTGTGATTCCACTTATATGAAATGCCCAGAATAGACAAATCCATAGAGAAATAAAGTAGATTAGTATTTGCCAGGGGCTGGAGGGAAGGGGAATGGGGAGTGACTTCTAATGGGTATGAATAGGTACATGGCTTCTTTTGAAGATATTAAAATGTTTTGAAATTATGTAATCATCATGGTTGCACTACTCTGTGAATAAACTAAAAACATTGAATTGTACACATTTAAAAATTATGTGATATATAATTATAATAAGGCTGTTATTTAAAAAAAGAGGAACTGTATGTCAGCCAAAAAATAGGCTGTATGATGGAGATGAAATTCAGAGTAATGACTGTACAGGTCATTGGTCATGAAAAGTTATTACTTTCATGATTGGGCATTATTGAAGGAAGCAAATTGGACAATATTGAAGGAAGCAAATCTACCACCAAAGACTATAAAAAGATAAAGCGTTCACATGAGGGGGTTTTTCTCCTTAGGGGAAGAGGAACTTGCTTAAATGAAATCCACCAACAAATACTCTTTAATTTCTGTATGTGACGCTCTGTTCTAGGTATACTATAGAGGAAAGAAACTCTTAAGAAACAAATTTCTGGCCTATAAATACGCTGGCCTTAAAATAGATTGAATTGGACTTTCAGGCCACAGCTGTTCTAGATATTTATTTATTTTTTTAAAGTTTTTATTTAAATTCCAGTACAGTTAACATATAGGGTAATATTAGTTTCAGGTGTACAATATAGTGATTCAGCACTTCCATACATCACCCAGTGCTCATCACGACAAGTGCACTCCTTAATCCCCATCACCTGTTTCACCCATCCCCCACCCTCATCCCCTCTGGTAACCATCAGTTTGTTCTCCATAATTAAGAGCCTGTTTTCTGGTATGTCTATTTTTTCTTTGTTCTTGTGTTTTGTTTCTTAAATTCCACAATGAGTGAAATCACTTAGTATTTGTCTTTCTCTGACTGACTTATCTCACTTAGCTGAGGTAATACTCTCTAGTTCCATCCATGTTGTTGCAAATGGCAAGATTTCATTCTTTTTTATGGCTGGGTAATATCCCATTGTATGTATATACCACCTCTTCTTTATCTACTCATCAGCTGATGGACACTTAGGCTGTTTTCATAATTTGGTTATTGTAGATAATGCTGCTATAAACATTGGGGTACCTGTATCACTTTAAATTAGTATTTTTGTATTCTTTGGGTAAATAACTAGTAGTGTGGTTGCTAGATCAGAAGGTAGTTCTATTTTGAACTTTTTGAGGAACCTCCATACTTTATTCTAGAGTGGCTGCACCAGTTTGCATTCCCACCAACAGTGCACGAGTTCCCCTTTCTCCACATCCTCACCAACACCTGTTGTTTCTTGTGTTTTTGATTTTAGACATTCTGACAGGTGTGTCGTGATATCTCATTGAATTGGACTTGATTTGCATTTCCCTGATGATAAGGGATGTTTAGTATCTTTTCATGTGTCTACTGGATATCTGTATGTCTTTTGGGGAAAATGTCTATTCATGTCTTCTGTCCATTTTTTAAATTGGATTATTCATTTTTGGGTGTTGAGTTTGATAAGTTCTTTATAGATTTTGGATACTAACCCTTTATTAGATATGTCATTTGCAAATATCTTCTCACATTCCACAGATTGCCTTTTAGTTTTGTTGATTGTTCCCTTTGCTGTGCAGGAGCTTTTTATTTTGATGAAGTCACAATAATTTATTTTTGCTTTCATTTCCCTTGCCTCAGGAAATGTATCTAGAAAGAAGTGGCTATAGCCGATGTCAAAGAGGTTACTGCCTGTGTCTCCTCTAGGATTTTGATGGTTTCTTGGCTCACATTTAGGTCTTTCATCCATTTTGAATTTATTTCTGTGTATGGTGTAAGAAAGTGGTCTAATTTCATTCTTTTGCATGTAACTGTCCAGTTTTCCCGACACCATTTGTTGAAGAGACAGTCTTTTTCCCATTGGATATTCTTTCCTGCTTTGTCAAAGATTAATTGACCATATAATTGTGGGTTCATTCCTGGGTTTTCTATTCTTTTCCACTGATCTATGTGTTTATTTTTGTGCCAGTACAATACTGTTTTGATCACTACCACTTTGTACAATAACTTGAAGTCTGAAAGTGTGATGCCTCCAGCTTTGCTTTTTTTCTTCAACGTTACTTTGGCTATTGGGGGTCTTTTCTGATTCCATGCAAATTTTAGGGTTGTTTGTTCCAGCTCTGTGAAACATGCTGTTGGTATTTTGATAGGGATTGCATGGAATGTGTAGATTGCTTTGGGTAGTATAGACATTTTAACAATAATTTTTCTTCCAAGCTTTTCCATTTCTTTGTGTCATCTTCAATTTCTTTCATCAGTGTTTTATAGTTTTCAGAGTACAGGCCTTTTACCACTTCAGTTAGGTTTCTTCCTAGGTATCTTATTGTTTCAGGTGCAATTGTAAATGGGATTGATTCCTCAATTTCTCATTCTGCTGCTTCTTTATTGGCATATAGAAATGCAACAGATTTCTGTACATTGATTTTGTATCCTGCAACTTTACTGAATTCGTGTTATCAGTTCTAGCAGTTTCTTGGTGGAGTCTTTTGGGTTTCTATATAGAGAATCATGTCGTCTGCAAATAGGAAGAGTTTGACTTCTTCCTTGCTGATTTGGATGCATTTTATTTCTTTTTTCTTTTTTTTTTGTCTGATTACTGATGCTAGGACTTCAAGTACTATGGTAAATAACAGCAGTAACGGGGCACCTGGGTGGCTCAGTCGTTAAGCATCTGCCTTCGGCTCAGGTCATGATCCCAGCGTCCTGGGATTGAGCCCTGCATCGGGCTTCCTGCTCAGCGGGAAGCCTGCTTCTCCCTCTCCCACTTCCTCTGCTTGTGTTCCCTCTCTCACTGTCTGTCTCTCTGTCAAATAAATAATAAATTTAAAATCTTAAAAAAAAGTAACAGTGGTAAGAGTGGACATCCTTGTCTTGCTCTAAGGGAAGAGCTCTGTTTTTCCCCATTGAGGATGATATTAGCTGTGGATTTTTCATATATGGCCTTTATTATGTTGAGGTATGTTCCCTCTAAACCCACTTCGTTGAGGG
This sequence comes from Halichoerus grypus, assembly GCF_964656455.1. Taxonomy (NCBI): domain Eukaryota; kingdom Metazoa; phylum Chordata; class Mammalia; order Carnivora; family Phocidae; genus Halichoerus; species Halichoerus grypus. The sequence continues at coordinate 99,940,366 of NC_135727.1, forward strand.
ATTTTATCATGAATGGATGTTATACTTTGTCAAATGCTTTTTCTGCATCTATTGAAAGGATTATATGGTTTTCATCCTTTCTTTTATTAACATGGTCTATCTTGTTGATTGATTTGCAAATACTGAACCACCCCTGCAGTCCAGGAATAAATCCCACTTAATCATGGTGAATGATTCTTTTAAAGTACTGTTGGATTCAGTTTGCTAGTATTTTATTGAGAATTTTTGTATCCATGTTCATCAGGGATATTGACCTGTAGTTCTCTTTTTTTGTGGTGTCTTTATCTGGTTTAGGTATCAGGGTAATGCTGGTCTTATAGAATGAATTTGGCTTTCCTTCCTTTTCTATTTTTTGGAATAGCTTGAGAAAAGTAGGTATTAACTCTTCTTTAAATGTTTGGTAGAATTCACCTGTGAATCCATCTGGCACTGGACTTTTGTTTCTTGGGAGTTTTTTGATTACTGATTAAATGTCTGTGGTGGTCATTGGTCTGTCCAGGTTTTCTATTTCTTCCTGTTTCAGTTTTGGTAGTTTATATGTTTCTAAGAATTAGTCCATTTCTGGGGTGCCTGGGTGGCTCAGTCGTTAAGCGTCTGCCTTCGGCTCAGGTCATGATCCCAGGGTCCTGGGATCGAGCCCCACATCCAGCTCCCTGCTCTGCGGGAAGCCTGCTTCTCCCTCTCCCACTCCCCCTGCTTGTGTTCCCTCTCTCGCTGTGTCTCTCTCTGTCAAATAAATAAATAAAAATCTTAAAAAAAAAAAAAAAGAAGAATTAGTCCATTTCTTCCAGGCTGTCCAATTTGTTGGCATATAATTTTTTTATTTATTTTTTTTTATTGTTGTGTTAATCCCCATACATTACATCATTAGTTTTAGATGTAGTGTTCCATGATTCATTGTTTGTGCATAACACCCAGTGCTCCATGCAGAACGTGCCCTCCTCAATACCCATCACCAAGCTAACCCATCCTCCCACCCCCCTCCCCTCTAGAACCCTCAGTTTGTTTTTCAGAGTCCATCATCTCTCATGGTTCGTCTACCCCTCCGATTTCCCCCCTTCATTCTTCCCCTCCTGCTATCTTCTTCTTCTTCTTTTTTTTTTCTTAACATATATTGCATTATTTGTTTCAGAGGTACAGATCTGAGATTCAACAGTCTTGCACAATTCATAGCACTTACCAGAGCATATACCCTCCCCAGTGTCTATCACCCAGTCACCCCATCCCTCCCACCCCATCCCCCACTCCAGCAACCCTCAGTTTGTTTCCTGAGATTAAGAATTCCTCATATCAGTGAGGTCATATGATACATGTCTTACTCTGTTTGACTTATTTCGCTCAGCATAATACCCTCCAGTTCCATCCACGTCGTTGCAAATGGCAAGATCTCATTCCTTTTGATGGCTGCATAATATTCCATTGTATATATATACCACCTCTTCTTTATCCATTCATCGGTCGATGGACATCTTGGCTCTTTCCACAGTTTGGCTATTGTGGACATTGCTGCTATAAACATTGGGGTGCATGTACCCTTTCGGATCCCTACTTTTGTATCTTTGGGGTAAATACCCAGGAGTGCAATTGCTGGGTCATAGAGTAGCTCTATTTTCAACTTTTTGAGGAACCTCCATACTGTTTTCCAGAGTGGCTGCACCAGCTTGCATTCCCACCAACAGTGTAGGAGGGTTCCCCTTTCTCCACATCCCCACCAACATCTGTCATTTCCTGACTTGTTAATTTTAGCCATTCTGACTGGTGTGAGGTGGTATCTCATTGAGGTTTTGATTTGGATTTCCCTGATGCCGAGCGATATTGAGCTCTTTTTCATGTGTCTGTTGGCCATTTGGATGTCTTCTTTGGAAAAATGTCTGTTCATGTCTTCTGCCCATTTCTTGATTGGATTCGTTGTTCTTTGGGTGTTGAGTTTGATAAGTTCTTTATAGATTTTGGATACTAGCCCTTTATCTGATATGTCATTTGCAAATATCTTCTCCCATTCTGTCAGTTGTCTTTTGGTTTTGTTGACTGTTTCCTTTGCTTTGCAAAAGCTTTTTATCTTGATGAAGTTCCAATAGTTCATTTTTGCCCTTGCTTCCCTTGCCTTTGGCGATGTTTCTAGGAAGAAGTTGCTGCGGCTGAGGTCAAAGAGGTTGCTGCCTGTGTTCTCCTTTAGGATTTTGATGGACTCCTGTCTCACATTGAGGTCTTTCAACCATTTTGAGTCTATTTTTGTGTGTGGTGTAAGGAAATGGTCCAGTTTCATTCTTCTGCATGTGGCTATCCAATTTTCCCAACACCATTTGTTGAAGAGACTGTCTTTTTTCCATTGGACATTCTTTCCTGCTTTGTCAAAGATTAGTTGACCATAGAGTTGAGGGTCCATTTCTGGGCTCTCTATTCTGTTCCATTGATCTATGTGTCTGTTTTTGTGCCAGTACCATACTGTCTTGATGATGACAGCTTTGTAATAGAGCTGGAAGTCCGGAATTGTGATGCCGCCAGTTTTGCTTTTCTTTTTCAACATTCCTCTAGCTATTCGGGGTCTTTTCTGGTTCCATACAAATTTTAGGATTATTTGTTCCATTTCTTTGAAAAAAGTGGATGGTATTTTGATAGGGATTGCATTGAATGTGTAGATTGCTCTAGGTAGCATTGACATCTTCACAATATTTGTTCTTCCAATCCATGAGCATGGAACGTTTTTCCATTTCTTTGTGTCTTCCTCAATTTCTTTCATGAGTATTTTATAGTTTTCTGAGTACAGATCCTTTGCCTCTTTGGTTAGATTTATTCCTAGGTATCTTATGGTTTTGGGTGCAATTGTAAATGGGATCGACTCCTTAATTTCTCTTTCTTCTGTCTTGTTGTTGGTGTATAGGAATGCCACTGACTTCTGTGCATTGATTTTATATCCTGCCACTTTACTGAATTCCTGTATGAGTTCTAGCAGTTTTGGGGTGGAGTCTTTGGGGTTTTCCACATAAAGTATCATATCATCTGCAAAGAGTGAGCGTTTGACTTCTTCTTTGCCAATTTGGATGCCTTTTTTTTCTTTTTGTTGTCTGATTGCTGTGGCTAGGACTTCTAATACTATGTTGAATAGCAGTGGTGATAGTGGACATCCCTGCCGCGTTCCTGACCTTAGGGGGAAAGCTCTCAGTTTTTCCCCATTGAGAATGATATTCGCTGTAGGTTTTTCATAGATGGCTTTTATGATATTGAGGTATGTACCCTCTATGCCTATATTCTGAAGAGTTTTGATCAAGAAAGGATGCTGTACTTTGTCAAATGCTTTTTCTGCATCTATTGAGAGGATCATATGATTCTTGTTCTTTCGTTAATGTATTGTATCACGTTGATTGATTTGCGGATGTTGAACCAACCTTGCAGCCCAGGGATAAATCCCACTTGGTCGTGGTGAGTAATCCTTTTAATGTACTGTTGGATCCTATTGGCTAGTATTTTGGTGAGAATTTTTGCATCCATGTTCATCAGGGATATTGGTCTGTAATTCTCCTTTTTGATGGGGTCTTTGTCTGGTTTTGGGATCAAGGTAACGGTGGCCTCATAAAATTAGTTTGGAAGTTTTCCTTCCATTTCTATTTTTTGGAACAGTTTCAGAAGAATAAGTATTAATTCTTCTTTAAATGTTTGGTAGAATTCCCCTGGGAAGCCATCTGGCCCTGGGCTTTTGTTTGTTGGGAGATTTTTGATGACTGCTTCAATTTCCTTAGTGGTTATAGGTCTGTTCAGGTTTTCTATTTCTTCCTGGTTCAGTTTTGGTAGTTGATGCATCTCTAGGAATGCATCCATTTCTTCCAGGTTATCTAATTTGCTGGCATAGAGTTGCTCATAATATGTTCTTATAATTGTTTGTATTTCTTTGGTGTTGGTTGTGATCTCTCCTCTTTCATTCATGATTTTGTTGATTTGGGTCATTTCTCTTTTCTTTTTGATAAGTCTAGCCAGGGGTTTATCAATCTTGTTAATTCTTTCAAAGAACCAGCTCCTAGTTTCGTTGATCTGTTCTACTGTTCTTTTGGTTTCTAATTCATTGATTTCTGCTCTGATCTTTATTATTTCTCTTCTTCTGCTGGGTTTAGGCTTTATTTGCTGTTCTTTCTCCAGCTCCTTTAGGTGTAGGGTTAGGTTGTGTACTTGAGACCTTTCTTGTTTCTTGAGAAAGGCTTGTATTGCTATATACTTTCCTCTTAGGACTGCCTTTGCTGCATCCCAAAGATTTTGAATAGTTGTGTTTTCATTTTCATTGGTTTCCATGAATATTTTAAATTCTTCTTTAATTTCCTGGTTGACCCATTCATTCTTTAGTAGGATGCTCTTTAGCCTCCATGTATTTGAGTTCTTTCCGACTTTCCTCTTGTGATTGAGTTCTAGTTTCAAAGCATTGTGGTCTGAAAATAGGCAGGGAATGATCCCAATCTTTTGGTACCGGTTGAGACCTGATTTGTGACCTAGGATGTGATCGATTCTGGAGAATGTTCCATGGGCACTAGAGAAGAAAGTGTATTCTGTTGCTTTGGGATGGAATGTTCTGAATATGTCTGTGAAGTCCATTTGGTCCAGTGTGTCATTTAAAGTCTTTATTTCCTTGTTGATCCTTTGCTTAGACGATCTGTCCATTTCAGTGAGGGGGGTGTTAAAGTCCCCCACTATTATTGTATTGTTGTCGATGCGTTTCTTTGCTTTTGTTATTAATTGCCTTATATAATTGGCTGCTCCCATGTTAGGGGCATAGATATTTACAATTGTTAGATCTTCTTGTTGGATAGACCCTTTAAGTAGGATATAGTGTCCTTCCTCATCTCTTATTACAGTCTTTGGTTTAAAATCTAATTTGTCTGATATAAGGATTGCCACCCCAGCTTTCTTTTGGTGTCCATTAGCATGGTAAATGGTTTTCCACCCCCTCACTTTCAATCTGGGGGTGTCTTTGGGTCTAAAATGAGTCTCCTGCAGACAGCATATCGATGGGTCTTGTTTTTTAATCCAATCTGATAGCCTGTGTCTTGATTGGGGCATTTAGCCCATTTACATTCAGGGTAACTATTGAAAGATAGGAATTTAGTGCCATTGTATTGCCTGTAAGGTGACTGTTACTGTATATTGTCTGTGTTCCTTTCTGGTCTATGTTGCTTTTAGGCTCTCTCTTTGCTTAGAGGACCCCTTTCAAGATTTCTTGTAGGGCTGGTGTCGTGTTTGCAAATTCCTTTAGTTTTTGTTTGTCCTGGAAGCTTTTTATCTCTCCTTCTATTTTCAATGACAGCCTAGCTGGATATAGTATTCTTGGCTGCATATTTTTCTCATTTAGTGCTCTGAATATATCCTGCCAGTCCTTTCTGGCCTGCCAGGTCTCTGTGGATAGGTCTGTTGTGTTGGCATATAATTTTTAATAATATTCTCTATAATTGTATTTCTGTGGTGTTGGTTGTTATTTCTCCTCTCTCATTTGGGATTTTATTTATTTGGATCCTTTCTCTTTTCTTTTGGATAAGTCTAGCTAGAGGTTTATCAACTTTGTTGACCTTTTTAACTAACTAACTCCTGGTTTCATTGATCTGTTCTATTGTTTTTTCAGTTTCTATATCATTTATTTCTGCTCTAATCTTTATTATTTCCCTTCTTCTGCTGGCTTTAGGCTTCATTTGTTCTTTTTCTAGCTCCTGTAGGTGTAAGGTTAGGTTGTATATTTGAGATTTTTCTTGCTTCTTGAAGCAGGTCTGTATTGCTATATACTTCCTTCTTAGGACCACTTTTGCTACATCCTAAAGGGTCTGGATTGTTGTGTTTTCATTTTCATTTGTTTCCATGTCTTTTTAAAATTTATTCTTTAATTTCCTGTTTGACCCATTCATTGGTAGCATGTTGTTTAACCTCCATGTATTTGTGGTCTTTCAAAATTTTTTTTTTGTGGTGACTTCTGGTTTTATAGTGTAGTGGTCAAAAAGGGTGCATGATATGATTTCAATCTTTTTGTATTTATTGAGGCCTGTTTTGTGACCTAATATGTGATCTATTCTGGAAAATGTCCCATGTGCCCTTGAAAAGAATGTGTAGTCTGCTGTTTTACGATGGAATGTTCTGAATATATCTGTTAAATCCATCTGGTCCAGTATGTCATTCAAAACCTTGTTTCCTTGTTGATTTCCTGTTTAGATGATCTATCCATTGATGTAAGTAGGGTGTTAAAATCCTCTAGTATTATTGTGTTATTATCAATTAGTTCCTTTATGTTTGTTATTAATTGTCTTATATATTTGGGTGCTCCCATGTTGGCTCCATAACTACTTACAAGTGTTATATCTTCTTGTTGGGTTGTCCCCTTTATGATTTATAATGCCCTTCTTTGTCTCTTTTTACAGTCTTTGTTTTAAAGTCTAGTTTTTCCGTTATAAATATTGCTACTTTGGCTTTCTTTTGACTTCCATTTGTGTGATAAATGTTTCTCCACCCCCTCACTTTCAATCTGCATATGTTGTTAGGTCTAAAATGAGTCTCTTGTAGGCAGCATATAGATGGGTCTTGTCTTTTGTTTGTTTGTTTGTTTATCCATTCTGACACCCTACATCTTTTGATTGGAGTGTTTAGTCCATTTAAATCTGAAGTAATTATTGATAGATATGTATTTAGTGCCATTTTATTACTTGTTATTGTGTCTGGAGAGGTTCTCTGATTCTTTCTCATCTCTGTCACTTTTGGTATCTCCTTTGCACTCAGAGTGCCCTTTAGTATTTCTTGCAGGGCTGGTTTAGTGGTCACAAACTTCTTTCATTTTTGTTTGTCTGGGAAATGCTTTATCTCTCCTTCTATTCTGAATGATAGCCTTGCTGGATAGAGTATTTTTGGCTGCAGATTTTTCCCATTCAGCACTTGGAATATATCATGCCACTCTCTTCTGACTTGCCAAATTTCTGTTGATGATCTCCAGCTGCCTTATGGGTTTTTCCTTGTATGTTACTGTCTTCTTTTGTCTTCCTGCTTTCAGGATTTTTTCTTTATCACTTATATTTTGCAAATTTAATTACAATAAGTCTTGGTGTTGGCCTGCTTTTATCAATTTTGATGAGAGTTCTCTGTGCCTCCTAAATGTGGATGTCTGTTTCTGTCCTCAGATTAGGGAAGTTTTCAACTATTATTTCTTGAAATAAATTTTCTGCTCCCTCTTCTCTCTCTTTTTCTTCTGGGACTCCTACAATATGAATGTTATTGCATTTGATGGAGTCACTGAGTTCCCAAGTCTTTCTTGTGTTGCATAATTCTTCTTTCTGTCTTTTGTTCAGCATCATTATTTTCCATTATTTTGTCTTCTGGGTCACTAATACTTTCCTCTGCCTCCTCCAGCTTGCTTTTTATTGCATCAAACCTGTTTCCAATCTCATTTATTGGATTCTTCATCTCTGATTGATTCTTTTTTAACTCTTTTATCTCTGTGGTAAGGGTCTCATTGATGTCTTCTATTTATTTAGCTAGTTATGTCTCCTGCTCCTGAAAATAATGGCCTTATGAAGAGGCTCTGTAGTGCACAGGGCCTGGCGCTTCAGGGAGTGTCTCCAGTGTGTGCTGCCTGTGCTCTGCTGTTGTGTTCTAGCTGCTCTATCCTTCAGGCCAGTCGTCTGCAGAGGGGGAGTTCTTCTTGCCTGCTGTGGGCAGTGTTTGGTCCCTGGCCTGAATGTGGTGAGTTTTAACTAGGTGTGCTTTGGTGTGGTTGTGAAATGGGACCTAACACCAACTCCACCAGCTCTGCAGAACTCTCTCTTCCAGGGGAATGGCACACTCCACTGGGCCTGAGGCAAGCTTGACTGAGAAGGGCAGTCCCACAAGAGCACAGAGGGGTGGAGCTGGATGTAAGCAAGTTAGGCATCCAGCGTCAGTGCTGCACTACTTCCCACAGGTGGCTCTCTATTTATGCTGACGGGTGGGGGAAAGAAATGGTGCCAGCCAACTCCTTTGTTCCAGGAGAGGCATCTCCATGAATGCTGCTTCCCAGGGTCGTGCTCTGAGAAGAGTGAATAATCTCCCTTCTGTGTGTCCCAGGCATTTTTCAGATCACTGTTTCCACACTGTCTGCCTCTGGGTTGTTTGCCTGCCTTGTCTCCAGGAGCAATGCCGTTCCCTCCTGGCTTTATCCCATCCAAGCCTGCTGACTTTAAAACTCCAGGCTTTAGAGACATGGTATGGGCAGGGGCTTGTGCTGGTCTTCTGGGTGAGGGGCCCACTGTGCTGAGACTGATGCAAGCTTGACTGAGAAGGGCCGTCCTGCCAGAGCACAGTGGGATGGGACTTGGTGTAAGCAAGTTAGGCAGCCCTTAGGTACTGTGCTGCTTCCCCCAGGTGGTTCTGTGTTTATGCTGAGGGGTGGGGAGGGAAATGGCACCAGCGAGCTCCTTTGTTCCCAGAGAGTCATCTCCATGAATGCTGCCTGTCAGGGATGCACTCTGAGAAGCTTGAATAATCTCCCCCACTGTGGGCCCCAGGTGATCTTCAGATCACTCTTTCCATGCTGCTATCTGCCCCCCAGTTTTTTGCCTGCCTTCTCTCCAGGAGCAGCACAGTGTCCTGTAGGTTCTAGCCCAGCCAAGCCCACTGACCTTTAAAACTCCAGGATTTAAGCCCTGCTGGTTGCAAGAACTCACAAAATTCAGCCCCTCTCATTTTCCAAGCCAATGGCTTTAAGGAAATGTTCTCCTTGTGCATTTCCCTGTGTGTTCCTCTCCCTCTCTCTCCCTCCCCTCTCTGCATCCACAGCTCCCTCCCCTCCACAACATCTGTGATCTGTTTCTCCCCTAAACCCCATCTCCGCACTTCCTACCTTTTCAAATGTGGTTTCTTCTCTCTCTTTAGTTGTGGAGTTTGTTCTGTCAGTCTTCAGTTGATTTCTGGGGTATTTAGGATGATTTGATAGTTATCTAGTTGTGTTCGTGGGACAACATGAGCCTGGGGTCCTCCTACTCTGCTGCCATCTTCAAAATCTTCCCTGTTCTAGATATTTACTTATTTATTTATTCATTTATTTGCCTTTAACATATTTTACTCATCATCTGTCTTGAACGATGGCTCTTGGTGGCCACTAGATGGAAGCCTAAGAACACTTTTGTTCTTTCTTTTGTTCAAGCCATATTTGTGGCATGAACAAAGGCTGTCACTTGCTTTTAAAATCTAAATTTTCATCTGTATTTATTGCATAATTTCTCAGTGTAATTTATTGCTGTTGCTGTCAGTCATTGTGATCATCCAAGCCATAAGTCAGTCTAGGCATGGTACAGATTTGGAGACCCAAGATGGAGTGACACTAGAATCTTACTATTCACCTTTTCCATGTCACTCCAGGCGCTCTGTTGTACTGTCTTTTCCCTTATGGTAGATTGTATTATTTACTCACAGTTATTTCTTCCCTCCCTGTCCATGAATACTTTCCTGACCCTTGACTTTGTGTGTCCCTTGTCATTTGCTTTGGTTAATGCTATGTGAGAAGACATAAGATTTGCCAAATTTGACCAAAATATGTAAAAGTGTTTGCATGTTTGGGCTTGGTCTCTTATGTTTCTTGGATCCACCATTTGAAGACCATTTCCGGGGCCTGTTGCAGAATGAGGAGACATGTAGAGTGGACATGAACCCAACACAACTAAATTCAATCCACAGCCAAGCCTAGAAAGTACCAGCTGAGTCCTGCAAAAGTCATTCTGTAGACCTGTGAATAAGATTTTGAAGTTGCTTGTTAGATAGCTTTCCTGTAGCAAAATTGCCTAAGACAACTCCCCAAACTATAAGAGTTTCATACCTAGTTCTTTTATTGATGTGGTCCCCCTACATAGAATGATAGCAGCCAGATGTTGATTACTCTCAGCTGTAAATAGATAATGGCTATTAGTCATTGCTAATCGGTGCCTGGTAAAGTCAGTTTTCAGGTTCTAATTCACTTCAGTAAATGCTTTAATAAAACATTTTCAAAGAACAAAAGTTTAACTTTATGTAGTTTCCAAGACCCAATTACCATGAAAACTCATAAGCTTCAAGGAGCACCATAATCCTTTATTATATGTGCAAAGAAAAAATACCTCTTTAAGTGCAAGTTATTTGGCTTTAGTTCCATACAAGGTGTGTTAAGTTAGTTTCCTTTATAAAGTAGCATGTAGTAGACCGAATAATGACCTCCCAAAGATATTTACACCCCAATCCCTGGAATTTGTGAATATGTTACTTATATGACAAAAAGGATTTTGCATATATGATTAAATTAAGAGCTTTAAAATAGGGAGATTATATGAATTATATAGGTGGGACAAATATAATCACATGAGTCCTTAAAAAGGGAGAAATTTTCCCAGTTATGGTCAGAGAAAGATGTACTGTGGAAGAAGAATAGTCATAGAGATGGAGCATTGCTGACTTTGAAGATTGAGGAAGAAGCCTGCAAGCCAAGGAATGTGCGCAGCCTCTAGAATCTAGAAAAGGCAAAGAAATAGATTTTACCCTGGAGACTCCAGAAGGAATTAAGCCCGCCTACACCTTGATTTTAACCCAGGGAGACCTGTGTCAGACTTCTGACCTACAGAACTGACCAATACAGAAATTTGTATAACATACAATGTTATATTAGTTTCAGGGGTATAGCATGTTGATGCAACAATTCTATACTCTGCTCACCATGATAAGTGCAATCACCAATATTGTAATACAACATTATTACAATATTAATGACTATTTTCCCTATAGTGTACTTTTCATGTCCGCGACTTACTTATTTTATAACCGGAAGTTTATACCTATTAATCCCCTTTATTTCACCCATCCCCTCACCCAACTCCCCTTTGGCAACCACTAGTTTATTCTCTGTATTTCAGAGTCTGTTTGTTTTGTTTTTTAGATTCCACATATAAGTGAAATCATATAGTATTTGTCTTTCTCACTTAGCATAATACCCTCTTGTTGTCCATCCATGTTGTCACAAATGGCAAGGTATTCTTTTTTATGGCTGAGTAGTATTTTATTGTGTATCTACACCACATTTTTTTTTTTTTTTACACCACATCCTCTTTATCCATTCATCTATCAGTGGACACTGTGGTTGCTTCCGTATCTTAGCTATTGTAAATAGTGCTGCAATAAACATAGAAGTGCATATATCTTTTTGAATTAGTGTTTTTTTTTCTTTGTGGAATTACTGGATCATATGGTAAGAAATTTGTGTTGTTTTAAGCCACTAAGTTTGTGTTAATTTGTTACTGCTTCACTAAATAACTAATACATACAGCAAACTTCCTCTCAAAGGGATAGTTTTTAAGGTACTAAGAGTTTCTTAAAAGGTATTCATCTTTAAATCTCTATATTATAGAAAATGGGTAGATGAACTAAATCTTTCCTGTACTGAGGATTTTTTATGTGAACTTTTTTCTTTTAAATATTTTCTAAAGATAAAAAGCACATTAGAAACATTTATAGTTGTCTTTTATGGCATCTGTCTCTGGATTTGAAGCCCATTTCTGCAATTAGCAGTGGATCCTAATTTTTTAAAGATTCTGTCATTTGTGAATTTGCCCATTCACTAAAATTTATTTGTAACCTTAAAATCAATACTTGTGGTACTTTTATAGGCATTCACAGATGGAGAGTGGCAAAAAATTTGAGATTCTCAAATTCACATGCCCACTCTGCCTTCTTTTTTTTTGAGTTTATAAAATGAATTTATTATAAAATCAGTCAGTGGGAATAAAAAGTCTCTTCTGACTAATACAATGTAATAAAAGCAGGGGTTACATATGTCAGTTGCATTCCTAAATATCCACTACAGAATTACATTTATTTATTTATCTGAATATAGCTCACACACAGTGTTACATTAGTTTCAGGTGTACTATTTAGTGATTTGACAAGTTTATGCATTATGCTAGGCTCACCACAAGTATAGCTGTCATCTGTCCTGTTACATTGCTATTACAATATCATTGACTGTATTCCTTATGCTCTGCTTTTTGTTCCCCTGACTTACTCATTCCATACCTGGAGTCCTGTATCTCCCACTCCCCTTCACCCATTTTGCCCAAACCACACCCCTCTCCCTTCTGGCAATCATCAGTTTTTTCTCTGTATTTATAGTTCTGATTCTGCTTTTTTTTTTCCATACCACTGAAGATTTTATTTTTAATTTACATTCAGTTAATTAACATATCATGTATTATTAGTTTCAGAGGTAGAGTTCAGTGATTCATCTCTTGTATATAACACCCAGTGCTCATTACATCAAGTGCCCTCCTTAATGCCCATCACCCAGTTACCCCATCCTCCCACCCCCCTCCCCTCCAGCAGCCCTCAGTTTGTTTCAGATGGTTAAGTCTCTTTTGGCTTGTCTATCTGATTTCATCTTATTTTATTATTCATTTTAAGATTCCATTTATGAATGGAATCATATGGTATTGGAGTTAGTATTTTTGTTTTCCCTGGGTAAATACTGAATAGTGGAATTATTCAATCATATAGTATTTCTATTTTTAATTTTCTGAAGAACCTCCATACTATTTTCCAAGTGGCTGGACCAGTTTACATTCCCATCAACAGTGCATGAAGGTTCCTTTTTCTCCACATCCTCACCACTTGTTTCTTGTTTTCTTGATTTTTAACAATTCTAACAGGCATGAGGTGATATCTCTTTGTAGTTTATTTTTTTATTTCAAGTTTTTATTTAAATTCTAGTTAGTTAACACATATGGTAAAATTGGTTTCAGGTGTAGAATTAAGTGATTCATCACTTACATACAACACCCAGTGCTCATCACAACAAGTGCCCTCCTTAATACCCATCATCTATTTAGCCCATCCCTCACCCACCTCCCTCTATCAACCCTTAGTTTGTTCTCTATTGTTAAGAGTCTCTTATGGTTTGCTTCCCCCTCCCTCTTTTTTTCCCTTCCCCTGTGTTCATCTGTTTTGTTTCTTAAATTCCATGTATGAATGAAATCATATGGTATTTGCCTTTCTCTAACTTATTTTGCTTAGCATAATATGCCTAGCTCCATCCACATCATTGCAAATGGCAAGATTTCATTGTTTTTGATGGCTGAGTAATATTCCATCATATATATATATATATGATGGAATGAATATGTATATATATATACACCACTCCTCCTTTATCTATTCCTCAGTCAATGGATATGTGGGCTCTTTCCATAATCTGGCTATTGTTGATAATGCTGCTATAAACATTGGGGTGCATGTGCCCCTTCGAATTAGTATTTTTGTATCCTTTGGGTTAAATACCTAGAAGTGCAATTGCTGGGTCATAGGGTGGTTCCATTTTGATCTTTTTGAGGAACCTCCATACTGTTTTCCAGAGTGGCTGCCCCAGTTTGCATTCCCACCAACAGTGTGTAAGAGGGTTCCCCCTTCTCTACATCCTCACCAATGTCTGTTGTTTCCTGTATTGTTAATTTTAGCCATTCTGACAGGTGTGAGGTGGTATCTCATTATGGTTTTGATTTGTATTTCCCTGATGATGAGTGATGTTGAGAATCTTTTCATGTGTTTGTTAACATTTGTATGTCTTCTTTGGAAAAAAATGTTTAGGTCCTCTGCTCATTTTTAAATCAGATTGTTTTTTGTTGTTCAGTTGTACAAGTTCTTTAATATTTTGAGTATTAACCCCTTATTGGAAATATCACTTGCAAATACCTTCTCCCATTCAGTAGGTTGTCTTTTTGTTTTGTAGATTATTTCCTTTGCTGTGAAAAAGCTTTTCTTTTGGTGTAGTCCCAATAGTTTAATTTTCCTTTTTTTTCTCTTGCCTTAGGAGACACATCTAGAAAAATGTTGCCATGGCTGATGTCAGAGAAATTACTACCTGCGTTCTCTTCTAGGATTTTTATGGTTTTAGGTATCACATTTAGGTCATTCACCCATTTTGAATTTATTTTTGTTCCTGGTCTTCAAAAGTAGTCCAGTTTCATTCTTTTACATGTAGCTCTTCAATTTTCCCAGCACCATTTATTGAAAACACTGTCTTTTCCCCATTGTATATTCTTGCCTCCTTTGTCATAGATTGATTGACCATATATATGTGGGTTTATTTCTGGGGTCTCTATCCTGTTCCATTGATCTATGTGTTTCTTTTTATACCAGTACCATATTGTTTGATTACCATTGCTTTGTAGTATATCTTTAAATCTGGGATTATGATACCTCCAGCTTTTTTCTTTCTCAGGATTGCTTTGGCCATTTGGGGTCTTTTATGGTTCCATACAAATTATACTATTATTTGTTCTAGTTTTGAAAAAAAAAATGCTGGTGTATTTTGATAGGAATTGCATTGAATCTTTAGATTGCTTTGGGTAACACAGACATTTTGACAATATTAATTCTTACAATCCATGAGCGTGGAATATATTTCCATTTGTTTGGGTCATCTTCAATTTCTTTCATCAGTGTTTCATAGTTTTCAGAGTATAGATCTTTCACCCCTTTGGTTGAGGTTTTTCCTAGGCATTTTTTTTTCTTGGTGCTACTGTAAATGATGTTTTTTTTTTTTTTTTTAATTTCTTTTTCTGAGACTTCATTTTTAGTGTATAGAATCACTACCAATTTCTGGGTATTAATTTTGTATCCTGCCACTTTACTGAATTCATTTACTACTTCTAGTAGTGTTTTGGTGGAATCGTTAGGATTTTCTATGTATAGTATCATGTCATCTGTGAATAGTGATAGTTTTTTACCAATATGGATGCCTCTTATTTATATTTATTTTATGATTGCTGTGGCTAGAACTTCTAGTATTATGTTGAATAAAAATGCAAAAAGTGGACATCTTTGTCTTGTTCCTGATCTTAGAGGGAAAGTTCTCAGTTTTTCACCATTGGAGATGATGTTAGCTATGGGTTTCTTATAGATGGCCTTTATTATATAGAGGTATGTTCCCTCTAACCACATTTTTTGAGAGTTTTTATGATGAATAGTTGATGTATCTTGTCAGGAGCTTCAGGTGCTTTTTCTGCATCTATTGAAATGATCATATGATTTTTGTCCTTTGTTTTGTTGAAATGGTGTATGACATTGATTTGCAAATATTGAACCACCCTTGCATCCCAAGAATAAATCTGACCTGATCATGGAGCATGATCTTCATAATGTAATGTATTCAGTTAGCTAATATTTTCTTGAGAAATTTTGCATCTGTGTTCATCAGGGATAGTGGCCTGTAGTGTTCTTTTTCTTTTTTTGTGTGTGGTTGTGGCTTTGTCTGGTTTTGGTATGAGGATAATGCTGGCCTTGTAGAATATACTTGGAAGCTTTCTTCATTCTCTTTTTTGAAGTAGCTTGAAGAGGATAGGTAATAACTCATCTTTTTTAAGGGGGGTGGTGCAGGGAGAGGGAAAGAGACATGGGGCTTGATCTCATGACCCTGAGATAACGCCTGAGCCAAAATCAAGAGTCGAACCCTTAACCGACTGAGCCACCCAGGCACCCCTCATCTTTATTTTTTAAAGTCTTTATTTTAATTCTAATTATTTAGTATACAGTGCTCTATTAGTTTCAGGTATACAATATAGTAACCCAACAATTCCATACACCCAGTGCTCATCACTGAAGGGCACTCCTTAATCCCCATCACCTATTTAACCCATCCCCTCACCTGCCTCCCCTTTGGTAACCATCAGTTTGTACTCTATAATTAAGACTCTGTTTCTTGGTTTGTCTCTCTCTATGTCTCTCTCTCTCTCTCTTTTTTTTCCCTTTGGTCATTTGTTTTGTTTCTTGAATTCCACATATGAGTGAGATCATATGGTATTTGCCTTTCTCTGACTGACTTTTTTCACTTAGCATTATACCCATCCATGGGTATCATCACTAGCTCCATCCATGTTGTTGCAAATGGCGAAATTTCATTCTTTTTTATAGTTGAATCATATTCCATTGTATATATATACCACAGGTAGCTAGAGGATTATCAATTTTATTGATTTTTTTCAAAGAACCAGCTACTGGTTTCATTGATCTCTTCCATTTTTTTTGGTTTCTATATCATTTATTTTTTCTCTAATACTTATTATGTCCTTCCTTCTGCTGGTTTTGGGTTTTGTTTGTTCTTCTAGCTCCTTTAGGTATAAGATTAGGTTGTTTATTTGAGATTTTTCTTGCTTCTTGAGGTAGGCCTATATTGCTATGAACTTCCCTCTTAGAACCACTTTTGCTGCATCCCAAAGATTTTGGACCATTGTATTTTCATTTCCATTTGTTTCCATGTACTTTTTGATTTCTTTGATTTCTTGGTTGATCCATTCATTGTTTAGTAGCATGTTATTTAATCTCCATGTATTTGTGTTCTTTCCAGATTTTTTCTTGTGGTTGATTTCTAGTTTCATAACCTTGTGACCAGAAAAGATGCATGGTATGACTTCAATCTTCTTGAATTTGTTGAGACTTGTTTTGTGACTTAATATGTGGTCTGTTCTGGAGAATGTTCCATGTGCACTTGAAAAAAATGTGTATTCTGCTGTTTTAGGATGGAATGTTCTGAATATGTCTGTTAAATCCACCTGGTCCAGTGTATCATTTAAAGCCACTGTTTCCTCATTGATTTTCTGTTTGAATGAACTGTCCATTGATGTGAGTGGAGTGTTAGAGTCTCCTACTATTATTGTGTTACTACCAAATATTTCTTTTACTTTTGTTATTAACTGTTTTATGTATTTGGGTACTCCCATGTTGGGTGCATAAATATTTACAATCATTATATATTCTTGTCAGAGTGTCCCCTTTATTATTATGTAATATTTTTCTTTGTCTTTTGTTACAGTCTTTGTTTTTAAAGTTTATTTTTTCTGATATAAGTATTGCTACCCTGGCTTTCTTTTGACATCCATTTGCATGATTATTTCTCTATTATTTATCTCAGAGAGAGAGAAAGAGAGAAAGCACATGAGTGGAGGGAGGGGCAGCAGGAGAGGGAGAGAATCTTCAGCAGATTCCCTGCTGAGCGTGGAGCCTGGTACAGGACCCAATCCCACGACCCCGAGATCATAACCTGAGCTGAAACCAAGAGTCAGTTGTTCAACCAACTGAGCCACCTAGGCGCCCCCCCCCACCCCCTCACTTTCAATCTCTAGATGTCTTTTGGTCTTAAATGAGTCTCTTGAAGGCAGCATATAAATGGGTCTTGTTTTTTTTATCTTCTCTGTCACCCTATGTTTTTTGATTGAAGTATCTAGTCCATTTACATTCAAAGTAATTATTGTTATCTATGTATTTGTTGCCATTTTTAAACTTGTCTTATGGTTTTTTCTTTAGATTTTCTCTGATCCTTTCTTCTCTTGCTCTCTTTCATGGTTTGTTGTGTTTATTTAGTGATATATTTAGATTCCTTTCTCTTTATTCTTTGCATATATATTACCGGTTTTTGATTTGTGGTTGCCATTGGGTTTGTATATGACATCTTCTGCATATAGCAGTCTATACTAAGTTGATTGTCACTTAAGTTTAAATCCATTCTTTATTCCTCTCCCTGCCACATTTTAGGTATATGTTGTCATATTTTACATCCTTGTATTTTATGAATCCCTTGGCTGATTTTTACAGAAATATTTATTTTTACTGCTTTTGTGTTTTTTACTTTTCTTTTTTTTTTTTAAGATTTTATTTATTTATTCGAGAGAGAGAGAGAGAGAGAGACAGCGAGAGAGGGAACATAAGCAGGGGGAGTGGGGGAGGGAGAAGCAGGCTTCCCACGGAGCAGGGAGCCCGATGCGGGGCTCGATCCCAGGACCCTGGGATCATGACCTGAGCCGAAGGTAGATGCTTAATGACTGAGCCACCCAGGCGCCCGTTTTTTACTTTTCATACTCTCATTTATGATCTTCCTTTCCACTCAAAGAGTCCCCTTTAATATTTCTTTAGGGCTGGTTTAGTGCTCATGAACTCCTTTAGTTTTTGTTTATCTTGGAAATTCTTTATCTCTCCTTCTATTCTGAATGACAGCCTTGCTGGATGGAGTATTGCTAGCTACACGTTTTCCCTTTTAGCACTTTGAATATATCATGCCACTCCCTTCTGGCCTGCAGGGTTTTTTTTAAAGATTTTATTTATTTATTTGAGAAAGAGAGTACACAAGTGGGGGGAGGGGCAGAGGAAGAAGCAGACTCCCCACTAAGCAGGGAGCCCAATGCTGGGCTCAATCCCAGGACCCTGGGATCATGACCTGAGCTGAAGGCAGACACTCAACCAACTGAGCCAGACAGGTGCCCCAAGTTTCTGCTGAAAAATTTGCTGAAAGTGTTATAGGTTTTCCCTTCTGGGCAACTTTTTGTTTCTCTCTTGGTGCTTTTGAGATTCTCTTTTTATGTTTAATCTTTGACATTTTATGTACCATGATGTGTACCTCCTCGTGTTCATCTTGTTTGGAACTCTCTCTGCTTCTTTTACTTGGACGTCTATTTCCTTCCCTAGGGTAGGGAAGTTTTCAGTTGTTATTTCTTCAAGTAAGTTTTCTACACTATTCCCTTCCTTCTTCCTTCTTCTTCTTTCTTCCTTCTTCCTTCTCTTCCTTCTTCTTCTTTCTTCCTCTATAATGTGAATGTTTGTTTGCTTGATATTATCTAAGAGATCACTTAATCCTCATTTTTAAAAATTCTTTTCTCCTTTTGCTCTTCAGCTTGTGTGCTTTTCATTACCCTCTCTTCTTCCAGAGTGCTGATCCATTCTTCTGCATCCTCTAATCTACTATTGATTCTCTCTAGTGTGTTTCTGTTTTCATTTATTGTATTCTTCAGTTCTGATTGGTTCTTTTTAATATTTTCTATCTCTTTATTAAAGGTCTCAGAGTTCTTCCATTCTTTTCTCCAGCTTGGTGAGTATCTTTATGATCATTACTTTAAATTATTTATCAGGCATATTGCTTATCTCTGTCTCATTTAATTTTTTTCTGAGTTTTTTTCTTGTTCTTTCTTTGGAGCATATTTCTCTGTCTCCCCATTTTGCTTGACTTTCTGTGTTTGTTTCTATGGATTAGGTGGAAGGGCTACTTCTCCTAAAGTTGGAATGGTCTTGTGTATGCTGTCCCACCTGCAGATGGAGTGTGATTGGTGACTTTTGCTGGCTAGCTGGAGCTGTGGCTTTATATGTTAGTTACTCTTTTAAACCTTGGCTTTTTACATAGAGAATAAAGAAAGAATGATAATAAAAGAAAAAGGGAAAGAAAATAATAAAAGATGAAAAGAAAAAAGAATGAAAAAAGAAAAACAAAACAAAAATGAAAAAAATTAAAACAAAATAAAATAAGACACATTTTTAAAAGTAAAAAAATGAAATTAAAAAGTAAGAATTAACACACACACACACACACACACACACACACACACACACACAAAATCACAGCTTATTTTCTTTGCCCTAGCACCACAGGGCAGTTGGTGTGGGCTTGTGGAGCCTGGGCTCACTGAGGTCACAGGCTCACTGTGAGCCAAAACCTGCTCTGGTCTGAACTTTTAAGGGGGTGGGGGAGAGAACATTCCTGCACTTCTTCAGCCCTTTTAAACTGTGGCTTTTTTTCTGTGTCCCAGCAGGTCTAGAGCGGTTGTGGATTTGTGGGCCCTCAGCTTACTGAAGTTAGCAAGTTCACTGAGATGACTGGCGTGGTCCTTTATGGTATCTGGACTCTGTTCTGGTCTAGGTATTTAAGGTGAGGTGGGAATATAAACTGTGTGGTTCTCCAGGCCCTCTGACCTGGAGAGCTTTCCCATAGCTCCTCCACTACTTAGCAGAACTTTAGCATTGTCTCTTTTATATGCTAGTTGCCCCTTTAAACTGAAGGTTTTTTCCTGTGCCCAAGGACATAGGGATCTGTTCCTGTTCCCTCAGTACTATTCCCACTGCCATTCACAGTGTTGGGGGTGTTACCATTTCTTCATTTCTCTTGCTGTTCTCTTGCCATTCTCTCTGTCTTTGGTTGTTCAGTATTTGTTCAGTTAGCCCTCAATTCTTCTTCAAGAGGAATTGTTCTATTAATATGTATAATTTGATGTGTCTGTGGAGAAGGTGAATGCAGGGTCTTCCTATGTCACCATCTTGAACCAGAACCCCCACTCTGCCTTCTTGATTCAGCTTTCATAATGTAAACAAGTGTTCTATTCATGGTCTATTTTGCACCAAGTTTTTTTGCCCCCTTTTGTGCTTTTTTGGTGATTTAGCTACTCAAAGTGGTCCCCAAGTGTAGTGCTGAAGGACTGCAAATGTTCTTAAGTTCAAGAAGGCTGTGATGTGCCTTACGGAGAATACATGTGTGAGATAAACTTCCTCAGAAATGAGTTATAGTGCTATTAGCTGTGAGTCTCCTCGGGAGACTGGCCCCAGTGAGCCCTGGTTAACAGGGGTAACCAGGGAGCCAGTCCCAGTGCTGTGACCAGATAATAAATGAAAGATGTGATGAGTCCTTACCAGACTAACTTCCTGATTCTTGCTAAGCTTCACAATTCTATGAGGTAGGAATTGCTTCTTTGTAATTTTCTAGCATGAGGAAACTGATATCCAGATTATAAATTATTTGCCCAAGATAATATAAAAACTGGATAAAGTCAGATCTCTCAACTGTACCCCCTAGTGACCTCAATCATCTCTTTAATAAATGGAGTATAAACAGGACACTGGGCCATGTACTTTCTTGAGGGCTTCCCCAGCTTAAGTAATGTGAGAACAGAGAAGTACAGACACAAGCAGGAAAAAGCTGTTGTGATTCCATAGTAGCACAGTAACACCACCTGCCCCCTGCCCCAGCTTTCTTGGGACTGTCCTAACCTTTGGCAAGGCCAGTTTTCTCCTATTCAGCTACACAGAATAGTCTTTCCGTGCTCAGTTTCTACTAGAAAATTAAAGTTTTAAAAATCATGAAGGACTATAGTTTGAGAATGAACAATGCTTTTCCTCAGTGGGCTGCCAAGCCTCTAGCCATGGATGGGACAAGGGAGATTAGGTTGTGCAGGCTCTCCTCTCATGTGCTGGTTAGAGCATCACACTTTTTTGTTATTCTTGATTTCAATATTGTCCTTCTGTTTTATAGGTGGCATTTCTGTATATGGAGGTGGTCTTCCATCCTTCATTTGGAAAGATCAATATTTCACTGTCAGCGTAGAGAAGAGATTTGGATTGCTTTTCCTTATGGAACTAAAACTAGTTTTCTAGAAAGTTATTTAGCCTCCCTTTCCCAACCTGTTGTTCCTTGGTCAATTCCACTAATAACCATTGCTATTTGTGTATGCTGATTTTCAACAAGAATGTAATTTTGTGAGGTTTCAACAATATTTTCTCCCCTCTTCCCTCTCTAAATTGTTTAGTGCACATAATAGGTCTCAAATAATTGCCTAATGGATATACCTACTGCTTGGATTAACTAAACCAAGACTTCAAATGTGGCTCACAAGTGCCCACTGCCATTTTTTAGTCTAGGAGTGAGGAGTGGGGGTATTAAGGCAAAAAATATATATATATTATGGGCTGCTTTCAGCATTTTCTAGCCCCCAATAGATTCAAGCTCAGTTCTTGCAGAAATGAGCTCAAAGAGCTGTGGGGGATCATTACTGGTCTTAATACTCTCCTGGCAGTTATTTTATGATTGAGCACATGTGGTTCAAATATCTAATAACCTAGTTGTACTTTTTATTCTAGAAGGAGTTCAAATGATTCCTCTGTCACATGTGGCCAGAGACTGTGACTTTCTTGTGGAAAGTTCTAGACTAGCAATGACTCCATTGACCTCTTACTACTTAGCAAATGGTCAGTTTGAGCCAAGGAGGAGTGGAAGAATCACTACAGGCGAAAGATGAATAGCAAAAATCTTGGTGGTAGGGGCTGCCCTACATAAAGGTGCCACATCTTATTTTACATCCTGTAAGGCAGAGTTTGGGTGCAAAAAATGGTTGAAGGAATAGGATTATCCTCTAAAGAAATATGTGTACGATATGACTTTTTTCTTTATGATGTTTTAAGAAGAGAAATATTTCCATTTTCTTGTAACATTTGTTTCTTAAATTATATAGGACAATAGTCCTAATCTTTAGGTTGTAGACCTTGGTAGAGCTTTGTCTGAAGACTGAATATGGCTCACAATGGATTACTGTTTTCATAAGTATATAAATACTCTTGTAATTAAGAAAATACAAATTTATTTAAAAATTTGTTGCTGGCAACTGCCCATATACCCAGGCCTACCCTGGGGTCATCAGAAGATAGTTCCTGTGCTCTCTGCCTGAGAGTTTTCTCTGTCCCCAGGAGTGAGCTCAGTTCATGGTTGGCAGGTCAGAAGGGCTGGAGAGTTAATGCCCATAGGAACTACCCTCATGCAAGGAGGAACAGTAGTTGGTACATAAATACTCCAGGTTCTTTTTCATGTAAGGGATAATTATTAGGTGCATAGTTCATTGTCTCTCTGAGACTCCTTATTGGGATTGAGCCCCAGTTGCCTACAGCAGGAACCTGCCCATGAACTTATTCTATTACATTCTTTCCCTTCCCTACCTTACTTCCTCATTCCCCTGTTGTGTTTCTTGGTGTCACCTCCAAAACAAACTACTTGTAGTCCAATCTTTGTTTCAAAGGTATAGTTGAGGGAACCCCAAGACAAAACCTTATTCATTACTAGGAAATTTTCCTTATTATGGGCCTTCTTATATAGTTATGACAAACATTACTCTTTATTCTCTGTGTGTGGTTGGGGAATGGATATGAATCTTGCTTTAGTTTAAAAAGGAGTCCTTAAACACAGTAAAATTAGGAGTATGGACTCAAAGAAAAGCGACTATTTGGTCCTCATGAGTGTTCTTACACCTAAAACGTTTTTGGACATGAAGTTTAACAATACCTGGATACCTCTGCTACTAATGCTAAGTAACCTTGCTCCCTCTCTTCCTCTTCTTCATTATTTGGCTATGCATTTTTAACAGCCCTCTAACATACAACCCTCTGATATACATGAGTGCTAGCTAATTAAATTTTTTTTTTCAGAAAGAGAAAGACATATAACTTCTTATACCGTAACTGCCATAAAGGTAAGGTCACCATTGTTTCAACAACACCCAGAGCAGGGCATGATACACAGTAGCAGCTCAATAAATATTAGATTTTTAAAAATGAATGATTTAAGAAGCCAACAAACCAATTGACTAATGAATGAAATTACATGCTCTGGACTTGGTGTTGGTCTGGGCAAGGCAGTACTCTCAAAATGTAAACTTCCATGTGTCATAGCACCCAACAGAAATCCACAGTGATTTATGTCTCTTTTTCTCCCTGTGTCCCCAGAAGGTTGCATCACCCTTGACAGGTTAAGGTGGTTACAACACCTGGGGATGTTTCTATGGTATACAGAAAAAGCACCCATCTGGGCCTGCAGCTGGGTGCAGAAAGAATCTGTGTACACTGATTTTTTTTTCCACGTACATTTTCTTGTTCAGTTTTGATCACAGACTTCAAGTAGGACATTAGCGGTACTGGAAACATCTTCAGTAACAGCAGTTTGTATAATTGAGGGGCTGGAGGACTCTACTGAGTAGGTTTTCTAAGTTCGTCTTCAAAGACAGATCCTAACGTGAGTGCAAGTTTGAAGCTTATAAAATCTGAATGTATATAGAGACAATTAACTTAGGCTTGTTTGTTTTTCAAATTCTGGAGTGAAGAGTCACCCTTTGGAACTTGGAAAAGATAGTTTCGTTCAAATTAAAGGCAGCAATGCATACTTTACATAGTAGACAGTAAATGTGAAGGACATATTTTCCAGGAGGGTGTATGGCTTCAAAATATTCATGACTTTAATAAAGTATTAGATGAACTCATGGGTGGAAGATTACTAAGACAAGTAAGGGAGGTTTCAGGCATGATTGGGCTTTTAAAGTCAATAAAGAGAGAAAAGTACCAAATAGGGTAAAACATCAATTTGGTACCATTAATATCATCTGGAATACTAGTTGCATAGTGTGTGCTATTTCATATGTTATGCTGCTGTGTCCCGATGAAAGTGATTAATAATACATACCTTTTTGCAAATGTGATGAAAGGCTATGAACAGTGTTAGAGAATGGGATAATTAAGGGCATGTGTGAAAGTAGCTATAAGTCTGTGGGCACACATGCTGGAAATAAGTCACATTATTGGATCATATACCAAACCCTTTGTATTAACTGCCCTGACTCTCTTCAGTTATCACCATCAAATTGCACCATAGAATTCAAATTTCTGGTTTGGGGTTGTGCAGGAAAATGTCACATGACCACATCTGTTGGGGGAGACAAAGCCGGGGAGAAAATGTGGTGATAGTGATTAAGGACCCTAAGCTATACTGTCTCTGAGGAGAAAATACATCTTTACATGGGAGAAAAGCTGCTTAGGGTCTGAAGTCATGGTTTACATTTTATCAGTTGGATCCCTTAATTATGTTTACAGTTTAGAAATAAAATATACTTTCAAGACTCTTGCATGAGAAAACGAGCTTCAGATCATGTTTCCAAATTCAATGCTAATCTTTTTAGCCAATGGTGCTGAATAAAATTGTTGCTTTATAAAACTGGGAAATGGTTTAAGTGGCCATGATCTACACATTACATTTGTTATTTAAGGTCATAACTTGTAAAGTTACATTTTTAATTGGGATGTCAAATCATTGCCTCTCATCTGCTTTCGAAGTCTTAATTGCCAAAGGGAATTGTATTGAATAAAGTTAATTTTGGAAGTTAAATTTAAGTCACTCCTCATATTGTCAATCAACAATTCCCCCAGAAAGCATAACCATATGTTTCTTATACATAAAAACAAAACTATACACTCTCCCATTTTCTTCAAATCTCTAAGGTAGTTTTTGCATGCAATGAAAGATTTACGCATTGTTGTTTTTGTCAGGAGTAGAAAAATATTTTCTCAAGGTTAAATTATCCAACAATGGTGGTATATAAATACTGAAAAAAGTTATCAGGGAAAGTTCTGGAATTTACTATAAAAATGGTATAAATACTAGAAACTCACTTCTTATGAGATGTATAAATGTGAGAGAGAACTAACTGGATTTTATTCTCAAGTTATTTTGCTTATTATAAATAAGATTTATGGGGCGGCTCAGTTGTTAAGCATCTGGGTGGCTCAGTCGTTAAGCGTCTGCCTTCGGCTCAGGTCATGATCCCAGGGTCCTGGGATCGAGCCCTCCATCGGGCTCCCTGATCTGCGGGAAGCCTGCTTCTCCCTCTCCCACTCCCCCTGCTTGTGTTCCCTCTCTCGCTTGTCTCTCTCTGAAAAATAAATAAAATCTTTAAAAATAAGTAAATAAATAAATAAATAATATTTATGACCTTTAAACAGTACCATATAAGCTTAACAGTAAATATAAACAACCAAAGCTGTTTTTGTAATACTTTGTGATGACATTATACTTGTATGAAATAATATGTTTTGTTCTACCTATATGTGCTGTGGGGGGTATGAATTATCTTTTGATTATGGTCAATTTCAATTGTGTATACAAATGGACAGAATATTACCATAAAATCCCTTGTTCCCATCTTCCACCTTCAACAATTATTAATTCATGGCAATATTTCTCCCCTTCCTCTCTTATTATTTTGAAGAAGCTATAAGACATTATTTCTTTTTACCCATAAATATTTCAGTATGTATCTCTAAAACTGAGAACTCTTTGTTAAATAATACCATGGTATCCTTAAATGTGCTTTTAAACTTTTGTATTTATAACTGGAAAGGCAAACTGATCCCTTTCAAAGATGAAAACTTTGCTCTCTTAGAAAGAGTGCATCAAAAAGAGTGTCTTGCTCTGGATGAGTGATTATTGCCAAGAGACTATTTCATGTAAATTGGCAGTTACATTAGAAATAGCTCTAAAGAACAATGCACTGCAATCAGCAAAAGGTCATGGGTTATGCTTTCCCCTTCTGATTGGAGAAATAAAATTTCAGAGTTCATACCAGTAAATATGGAGGTGATGAAGCGCTTGCTCAAGTTTCTTTTATATTTGCTATGTTAAAAGTAAAAAACAAGAATTTGTAAGTCCCCTTTGTAAATATATTTTTTAAAGATTTTTTTATTTTAGAGAGAGAGAGAGAGAGAGAGAGTGCAGGGGGAGGGGCAGAGGGAAAGGGAGAGAGAGAATCCTAAGCAGATTCTGCGCTGAGTGCAGAGCCTGACACAGGACTCCATCCCAGGACCCTGAGATCATGACCTGAGCTGAAATCAAGAGTGAGACACTTAACTGACTTCACCACCCAGGTACCCCCCTTTTTAAATATTAAGAAGACATCTTGCAATACGGGTCCAGTCATAAATATATTCCAGGAAGACTGGTTCTTAAGAGTTTCATATTTCCAACTCAAGTACACAAGAGCTATATAAAAAGTGATTCTTAACGTTATGGGTTTGTGAAAAAAAAAATACAGTTGACCCTTGAACAACATGGGAGTTAGGAGCACTAACCCTCTGCATAGTTAAAAATCCACATATAACTTTTGACTCCACAAAAACTTAACTGCTATTAGCCTACTGTTGACCAGAAGACTTGCTGAAAACATAAACAGTTGATGAACATATATTTTGTATGTTATACATGTTATATATTGTATTCTTACAATAAAGTAAGCTAGAGAAAAGAAAATGTTGAGAAAATATATTTACAGTATTATACATATTTATCAATGCCAATAAGATTATGTTGTCTGTTACAGGATGAATCATTTTTTTGTCAGCACCTCCACCAATATTGTCTTATATGATACAAAACACTGTAGATGTTATACATATTATTAGTACTGGACATCAAGAAAAGTGAAAGTGGAAAGTGAAAGTGAAACATGTTAAAAAGAAATATTTATTTATGGGTATAACACATTCATATATCAATAATGAAGCAGCAAAACAATTGCTTTATGATAGCCTAGTAAAATTGATATGATTGCTTCACAGTAGCCTAGCCTATACACTAATGAATGAATCATTGTAAAATTTTATGGCATACAGTATTATAGTAATATTCATAATACAATATTGGAAACACTGTTACATTTTTAAAAACTACCTGTGATGATAGGCTGATACACAGTTTTTCCAATTATGAGGGGAGGCATACTGTATGGTAATAGAATCCTTTGAAAGCAAAGTTAGAGAACAGAAAACTAAAACATTGTTATTTTTATATTAAATACCACTCACCTTATGCCTATGAAAGGATAGATTATCCACTTCCAAGATTTGCACACGGTGTTCTACACGATGAATACTTAGGCAATGATGACGACAAAAAAAAAAATCTCATACATTTCTTGCCATATAGTTATTAGATTTTCACAAGAAGACACACACCTACACAACAGATAAATTCATTAACTGTACAGCATGACGATTATTTACTATTTGTTAAGTGGAAGTGGATCATCATAAAGGTCTTCATCCTTGTCTCTTTGTGTTGAGTGGGCTGGAGAGGAAGAGGAAGAGGAGGGGTTGGTCTTACTGTTTCAGAGGTGGCAGAGGTGGAAGAGGTGGAGGAGCTACAAGGGAAGGAAAGAGCAACAGGCCCACTGGGTGTAACTTTATGGAAATACATTGTAATTTCTGTCTGACTTTTTTCATTTCTCTTAAAATGTTTCTATCTGGTGCCAATCCTTCATTCACTGTTTGCTTTAGTAATTTTGCTTTACAAAACCAGTGCCTGTATCATATGATAAAATAAAGGAAATTTTCAACTTTTAGTATTTGTGGGCCCTGCTCATGGGCTCTTAGGGAAGCTATGCTTTAACATTTACCAAGGTCAGAATGACTTGGCAAAACCTCAATGCATGGGATCTCTTTCTGCCCTGAACCAGCATTGTACATCTGCTTCATTGTCTAATGACCTAAAAAAGAACATTCCAAACATAAAGATATGACCTCCCTGGTTCTCATGAGAGTGACATCATACAGACCTGCTCATACTAAAAGCTTAAAGTTTATAACTTTCTGAAATGTCTTTTGTCATGATGATTTGTAACTTTTTATGTAAAAAAAAAAAAAAGTATATAACCCTACACCAGGTATGCCTTCCCCAAAGCACTCTCTTCTTTGTGAAGATTGTGTATCTTGGGCAGCTGTCCTAACTTGGGCTTGAATAAAACTCACTTTCTTTCTTTTAGAGATTCTAAAAGAGTTGTTCATTTTGTGTTGACACATAGAAGGGTCCATGTTGTAGAAGAAGTCAAAAGCAGTCTTGAATAATTGAAACCCTTGTGCCAGACTGTCTAATATCCATTTGTTTTCTGGCACCACTACTTCTACATTTTCTTCCTCATCATCTGGCACTGGTTGGGAAGCACTCATCTCAATCAAGTCATCTTCTTTTCACTCTTCTGGTGTGTCTATTAAGTCTTGAATTTCTCCAAGATCTATACCTTGAAACCCATTACTCCCCACTTTTTTTTTCCATAGCCACAATCTCTTTCATGATTTCCCTGACTGGCTCTGTATAAATCCTGAGAAGTCATGGAAAATATCTGGACACAGTTTTCTCCAGCAGGAATATATTATTTTGGGCTTAATGGCTTTCATGCTTTTCCTATAGCAATGATGGCATCTTCAATGGTGTAATCCTTCCAAACTTTCATGATGTTCTCTCTATTGGGGTTCTCTTCCATAGCATTGACAATCCTTCCCATAGAGTATGTGTGTAATGAGCCTTAAGTGTCCTTGTGACCCCTGATCTAGAGGCTGAATTAGAGACATTGTGTTTGTTTGGGGGCAAGTAGATCACTTTGACACCATTGATGTTGAACTCATGGGGTTCTGGGTGGCCAGGAGCATTGTCCAATATCAAAAGAACTTTAAATGACAGTCTCTTACTGGCCAGGTACTTCCTGCGTTCAGGGACAAGCATCGATGGAACCAATCCAGAAAGAGGCTTCTCATTGTCCAGGCCTTCTTGTGGTACAACTAGAAGACTAACAGCCAGTGTTTATCTTTTCCTTCAAGGCTCAGGGGTTAGCAGCTTTATAAATAAGGACAGTCCTGTTCATAAACCTAACTGCATTTGCACAAAACGGTAGTTAGCCTATCCCCTCCTTGCTTAAATCCTGGTGCTCATTTCTCTTCCTTACTAATAAACGTCCTTTTTGGCATTTTTTTTTTCTCAGAATAGAGCAGTTTCATCTGCTTTAAAAACCTGTTCAGGCAGATATCCTTTCTCCTCAATGATTTTCTTAGAGGTGTCTGGGAACTCATCTGCTGCCTCTTTGTCAGCAGAAGCTGGATCTCCTGTTATCTTGACATTTTTTAAGCCAAACCTCTTTCTAAAATTATCAAACCATCCTTTGCTGGCATTAAATTCTCCAGCTTTAAATCCTTCACCTTCCTTTTGCTTTAAGTTGTCATATATGAATAAATGTCATATAATGATTTGCTTTTTCTCAAATCATATTAGAATCTATAGGCATGGCTTTCTTATAGCGACCCTGTACCTACATAAAAGCTACATTTTCAATACCAGATAAAAAGATATTTTGTAAAAAATGCAAGGTTTTCATACCTGCTAGTGTTGCTGCAGTCATGGCTTCATGAATTTCCTTTTCTATTTTTACAATGATCCTTATGCTGGATTCATTTATCTTGAAATGGTGGGTACCTGCAGTAGCAGACTTCAATCAACAGTACATATCAGGCAATTCAACTTTTTCTTGTAATGTCATGGCTTTTCTCTACTTCTCAGGACCACTTCCAGTATCACTGGTGACACTTTGTATGGGTCCCATGGTGTTATTCAAGGTTTGAGGTATTACACACAACACAATGAAAAATACATGAGAACCACGAGAGATCACTTTTTGCTGTGATACACAATTTACTGGAGAGATGAACTGCCCACATGGATATGGTTAACATTGCATGTTGTTTTAAGTGGATACTCACAACACTTGAGCTCACGGCAATAAACAGGAGGTGGCTATGAAACTATTATGGTAGTTCTATAGTTAATTTTATGCAGTTATGATTTAATACTGCATCTTCATGTTTGTTTCTATTTCTCTCAACTGCAAATGGTGCCATGTATGGTCCATATGTATGCATAAGTTTCAATAAATGTTAACTTTATATAATAGCTTTGTGTATACGTTATGATAGTAAATGATAAAATTGGCTATATCTATATATACTATACATTCATGATATACCTAACTTGTTATTCATTTTTTGATGTGTCCCTGCTACATGGTTTGTCTGAGAGATTTTTCAAATTGTAGCAAATCTCCAAAAATTTATCCAATATATTTATTGAAAAAAAAATCCATGTATAAGTGGATCCATGCAGTTCAAACCCATGTTGTTCAGGGGTCAACTATACTGTGAAGAACCCAGTTTTTTATTTTTCTTGAAATAGTCATAACTTATTTAATTATGATGATTGGCAATGCTATTTTATAATTATCCTTAGGTGTTTGGCATACTCCTTCTATATGAAGTATATGAATATATTAAGTTTGAATCATATGGAATTGCTCTTTTGTCCATCAAAATATTTAAATGTTGGCAAAACCATGTAGCTCAATGTACACATCAGTGACCATTTGAGGGAAAGCCTGGCATGTCTTCTCAATCTATACCAGTGGGAAGTCTGCTTATATTCATGTAAAATACCACTTTTTATCTGTTAGTAGCATTCTTTATTTCTTAATTAGTTCATAAACTATCTCCTAAGAGCAGAATTTACAAATCCAAAGACTCTATATGTGAAAACAAAAATCACATCTTAGAACCTAAGAAGTGTAGCCTTAGGTGAGACTTCAAAGGCTATCTTATTGTGGTAAACATTGCCAATTGTCCCCAATATTTTTTGCTATCTCTTCTCTCTACTTCATAGAAATTACCATATTTAGCTGAGCACATGGCCACCCAATACAAACAGTTGTATGCCATGTATCCCTTGCAGCTAGTTGGGCCAGGTAACTAAGTTCTGACCAATGGGATGTGAGCTGAAGTAATAAGTTTCTTCCTCTTTACATTCTCTTTATCTTCTTGGTAGAATGCAGAGGTGGTAGTAGTGGGCCATCTTGGACCATGTAGGTGATGACAACACCCTACAAAAAGACTAGCAAGATGGGAGGAGTCTGGGGCCCTGTTACCTGAAGTTACCCCACCACCCTGGGATGCTTATGCTCAGACATCTACTTGAGAGAAAGAGATAACTTATGTCCTAACTAATATACTAGTCCAATGCTCTCAGTTTACAAGTGACAAAACAAAGACTCAAAGAGATGAACTTGCCCAGAATCACTCAGCCAGTATGGCAGTGCTTAGAGTCTAATTCAGGCCTTCAAGTTCAATGCTTATTTCTCATCTTCTATTGTCTCTGTGAAAATGAGACCACTTAAACACAAGAATTACATGTAAAAAAGTCACTTTGAAATTTAAACTACTGTTTTTATTTATTTATTTATTTATTTTTAATTTTTTTAATTGTTATGTTAATCCCCGTACATTACATCATTATAAACTACTGTTTTTATTTATTGTTGATAATGTCCTTTCACTAAGAATGGAGCTTCGAGCTAAATTAGATGATTTTATTCAAACACAATGAAATATTAGACATTAAATTCTTGAGTTTCATTGCCACATGTAAATTTCATTTTATAATTGCCCTTCTCAAGTTTATAGCATTATGCTTAAATTTCTTTGATCATAAAAATGGAACTAATGGATGGTAGAATATGCTTGTAGGATTTTCAAACATTACAAATGGCTCAGCTTACTCTAAATAGCCTGAGGGCAATAATCAAGATGAAGTTATTTCTGTCAGTTTTGGATGTGGTTTGGATAAGTCATCCAACCTCTTCCCTAAAGTTGACATTGATTGTCTCTTGAGTTAATAAATTTTGGTAGTCAGGTGTTCCATCTGTTGTGATTCTTTTTAGGGAAATGAACATGTATGTATTAGTTTCTAAATAATAAATCTTAGTCAGGGGTGCCTGGGTAACTCAGTCGGTTAAGCATCCAACTCTTGGTTTTTGGCTGAGGTCATGATCTCATGAGATTGAGCCCCACATCAGACTCTGCGCCCAGTGGGGAGTCTGCTTGAAGATTCTCTCCCTCTGTCTGTCTCGTGCTCTCTCTTTCAAATAAATGAATACAATTTAAAAAAATAAATCTTAGTCATCATCAAGGACTGATGAGTATCTAAAGAGAGTTTAATAAAGACAGTCTCTTCAATACATGGTGCTGGGAAAATTGGACAGTCACATGCAGAAGAATGAAACCCGACCATTCTCTAACAACATACACAAAGATAAACTCAAAATGGATGAAAAAACTCAATGTGAGACAGGAATCCATCAAAATCCTAGAGGAGAACATCAGCAGTAACCTCTTTGACATTGGCTACAGCAACTTCTTTCGAGATACATCTCCAAAGGCTAGTGAAACAAAAGCAAAAATGAACTTTTGGGACTTGATCAAGATAAAAAGCTTCTGCACAGCAAAGGAAACAGTCAACAAAACAAAGAGGCAACCTACAGAATGGGAGAAGATATTTGCAAATGACACTACAGACAAAGAGCTGGTATCCAAGATCTATAAAGAACCTCTCAAACTCAACACCCAGAAAACAAATAATCAAGTCAAAAAATGGGCAGAAGACATGAACAGACACTTCTCTGAAGAAGATATACAAATGGCTAACAGACACATGAAAAAATGTTCATCATCATTAGCCATCAGGGAAATTCAAATCAAAACCACATTGAGATACCAACTTACACCAGTAAGAATGGCAAAAATGGACAGGGAAAGAAACAACAAATGTCGGAGAGGTTGTGGAGAAAGGGGAACCCTCTTACACTGTTGGTGGGAATGCAAGTTGGTACAGCCACTTTGGAAAACAGTGTGGAGGTGCCTCAGAAAATTAAAAATAGAGCTACCCTATGACCCAGCAATTGCACTACTGGGTATTTACCCCAAAGACACAGATGTAGTGAAAAGAAGGGCCATATGCACCCCAATGTTCATAGCAGCAATGTCCGCAATAGCCAAACTGTGGAAAGAGCTGAGATGCCCTTCAACAGACGAATGGATAAAGATGTGGTCCATATATACAATGAAATATTACTCAGCCATCAGAAAGGATGAATACCCAAATTTTACATCAACATGGATGGGACTGGAGGAGATTATGCTAAGTGAAATAAGTCAGGCAGAGAAAGTCAATTATCATAGGGTTTCACTTATTTGTGGAACATAAGGAATAGCATGGAGGACATTAGGAGAAGGAAGGGAAAAATGAAGGGGGGAAATCAGAGAGAGAGATGAACCATGAGAGACTATGGACTCTGAGAAACAATCTGAGGGTTTTAGAGGGGAGGGGGGAGGGGGGATGGGTTAGCCCGGTGATGGGTATTAAGGAGGGCATGTACTGCATGGAGCACTGGGTGTTATACAAAAACAATGAATCGTGGATCACTACATCAAAAACTAATGATGTATTGTATGGTGACTAACATAACATAGTAAAATAAAAAAAATGATTTTGAAAGTGGTGGCAGGGACTTGAAAGTATACTTTAGTGGGGTTAACATCTACATGTGTGTGAGTGTGACCATTGGTGAGGAGGCTCATAAGGGTGTGCTGTTCTTTATATGAAGTACCTTTATGTAAATGGTTCAGAAGGCAGAGGCAAGCAACTTATCTCTTAATAAAATGTCTAAAACCCTGAAAGATTTATACTTTAGCTCCTAATTTCGCATGCCAGTGTAGGAGTAGGAAAGTAGACAAGTGTTGCAGGCATTCCAAATTGTACCATATTAGGGAGATTGGTTTACTAGGTGACAGTCCTGCAAAAATCTCACCCATTTACTAAATTGAACTAGAATTTATTTGGTTTGAACAAAAAACTACTGTAACACAGGTTTTCTTTGAAAGCAGTAAGAGCAAAATTTGTAAATAACTTCCTTACAAAATAAGATTCTAAGGAGATAGGGACAACCTTAGAAAAGTTTCATAGCAGAATCTAAAACAGTCCCAGTACATGTGATGTGGGACACTGAAATTCTGAGAAGCAAAGAAAGTCTCTGTGTAGAGTGTGCTGTACCCAGCAAGAGAATGGAAACAAGAAGGTGATGATAATGGTGTCTGTCTGGCCTAGAGAAGCATTCCGGAAATAACCCAACTTTCCATTGTTTCCAGCTCTGAGGCTGTGACATCAATAAAGGGAACATTTTTTTTTTTTTTTTTTTTTGACGAATGTTATAACCAGACTTCAAAGGAGCACCTGTAGTTTTCTGCCCATAAAACTGCAAGAAGTTGAGCATAAAGTGATTTCTTTGGTTACAGAAAATCCACAGGCTGCCTCATGCATTCAAACAAGTGAATCAAACCTTGGGAACCTTGGGACAAAAAGGTGGGAACCTGAGCTGGAAGAATAAAGAGAAATAAGTTCCAGAAGTATCCCACTTCCACATAATGAATTCATTGTCAAATTGTGAAAATATTACTCTCTGTGAAAATGGTATTTTTGGCAGATAGTTACTTAATGCTATGTTCTATACTGTGTACAGTACTTCAAACTATTCCTAGTCCTGTTTATGTTTCTGATAAATGTTGATTTTGTTAGTTTAAACTTAAAATATCAACAGCAAAACTCTAATGTTGGAACTCAAAATTCTGATAATCAATGATAGAGGCATGCACACTGGAGTTTAAAACTGATTATGATTATAAAAATTTAGGAGTCACCTGCCAATTTATCTATCATTTATCTGATACAATTTTTAATTTTAGTAAGATAAGATAATAGGGCTGCATACCAAAATTAGGTGCCTTGAAGTTCTCCATAAAAAACATATTTGATTCCAATTATTCATTGCTTTTACAAAATTTTGTAGGTTTTTACAAATAGCATCTAATAAATATAAACAACATCCTCATGAATGGTGAGTGTTATTAAATTATACAAATAAAAACAAAAGGGCATTAAGATAAAAAGATACTTAGTGATGGAGAAATAGATGGAGAATCATAGAGTCACAAGGGATACTAATGGTCATCTTTTCTAGTCCCTTCAACTTACAAATGAGAAAATTGAGTCCTAGAGTGATTAGCTAGTTGATACGGTCTGAGTTACAGTTTGTGACTCCTACTTCACCTCCAGTGTATGAATCCCTGGTAATAGTAGCCAGCCTACAAAATGGCCCCCATTGATCCTCACCTCCTAGTGTTCCTGCCCTTGTGCAGTCACATCCCACACTGAATCTAGTCTGGCTCTGTGTGACCAGTGGAATGTGATGGAAGTGGCATTCTGGGACATAAAACCTGTAGCTAAGTCTCAGAAGACTTGTAGCTTCCACCTGGGCCCCTGGAATGCTCACTTTGGGAAAACCCTTTCCCCTGGACCCCATTGCCATTCTGTGAGAAGCTCAAGCCATATGGAGGACTTGTAGATGCTCTAGTCAATAGACTTAGTTATGTACCCTGTCCACAGCCAAACATTAACTGCCAGCTTTGTGAGTGCAGCATCTTGGACATCCCTCCCAATAGGGCCTTCTGAAAACTCTAGCCTTAGCCAGCATCTGATTCCAATCAAATGAGAGGCTCTAAGTGAGATACATCCAGCTAAGCAGAATCAACACATAGAACCATGAGGGACTATAATAAATTGTTGTCTTCAGCTAGTAAGTTTTAGGATGATTTGTTATGCAGCAACGGATAATTGGAACAGAGATAGAACTAAGAAGGTGTGCAAAATTCCACTCCTTCACTAATGCTTGCAATTAGTAAGTTTCATATGCATTACTTGATCAAGAAAATTGTCTCCTTCCCTCTTTTTAATGAAAGTCTACCTGACCCAGACATTCAAATGCAATCTTTATTCCTTTTTATCCCCTTCTAACTTCTCTAACCCTAAATTTCCCTAAAGACAATGATAGATAATGGCAACAACTTCAAATGGAACTTACATGCTAGTCACTAATGCTAAGTATATTTATACTCATTTAATCTCCACAAAACCATTATGAATTCTGTTCTGTTATTATCCCCATTTAGGTATGAAGAAACTGAGGTACAAAGTAGTTTAAAAAAAAAAAGAAGTGCTCTACATCATTAAGTATGGGGTTGGACTCCAAACCCCAGCAGCCCAGCTTGAGACTACATCTCTAACCAATAATATATGGACCTATCTTAATAGTGGTCACACTTTTAAGTAGAACTTGTATAATTCTCTACCAGCTAGATGGTAAACTCCCAGCGAGAAGGGGCTGTATTTATATTATTCAACACGGAGTCCTCAACAACTACTCTATTCCTAGTACATAATAGGCTTTTTCCAAATATGTTATACACCAAGTGAATTACCAATAGCACCTGAGTACCTTTTGGCAGGGAAAATTTGGTAAGACCAAAATTTGAAATGCAGAATATCTAACAATAATCCTATGCTAACCTCTTCTGACCCTTGCCATGGGGCTTGATGCTATACCTGCTCTGTTGTAGAAAGTTCTGTGCATGTTTAACATGTACTCTTTCTGCACTTGAGTTTTCCCCTCAAGATTCATAATGTAAAACATAAAAATGAATGCATTCAACTGAATCTAGGGTGGAAAAGATAAAATCTTCACATCTTAAAAGGAACTGTTATTTCCTGCACTTAACAGCTTCAGTGTCACACCAACCACCAGCAGATGTCATCATAGCATAGGACTTAAAACAAGGCCTATCTAGGAGGTGAACTTCAAAGGCGGCTGCTGGGAGTGTACTTTTGTATAGTTTGGAAGGCAGCTTGGCAGTATTTACTAAAGTTGAACATGCGCATGCCCTATGACCCAACAATTCCATTCTTAGGTATATGTCTAACAGAAATGGTCACATATTTGTTTTCTTTAAATTTTAACTTAAAATTTTTTTATTTGAATGTAGTTGACACACAATGTTACATTAGTGTCAGGGGTACAACATGGTGATTCGAAAAGTTCATACATTATGCTATGCTCACCACAAGTGTAGCTCCCATCTGTCACCATACAACACTATTACAATGTCACTGACTATATTCCTTATGCTGTGCCTTTTATTCCCATGACTTATTCGTCCCATAAGTGGAAGTCTATATCTCCCACTCCCCTTCACCCATTTTGCCCATCCCCCACCTACCTCCCCTCTGGCAACCATTATTTTGTTGTTTTTTTTTTATTTTTTCACTTGTTCACTTTTATTTTTTCTTTCTTTTTTTCTTTCATCATGATAAGTGTACTCTTTAATCCCCACCCCCTATTTCCCCCATCCTCCCACCCACCTCCCTCTGTAATCATCAGTTTGTTCTCTATAGTTAAGAGTCCGTTTCTTGGTTTGTCACTCTCTCTTTTTTACCTTTGCTCATTTGTTTTGTTTCTTAAATTCCACATATGAGTAAAATCATATGGTATTTGCTTTCTCTGACTGACTTATTTCACTTAGCATAATACTCTCTAGCTCCATCTATGTCATTGCAAATGACAAGATTTCATTCTTTTTTATGGCTGAGTAATATTCCATTGTATACATATACCCCATGTTCTTTACCCATTCATCAGTCGATGGGCACTTGGGCTTTTTCCTAAATTTGGCTATTATAGATAATGCTGCTGTACCATAAGGATACACGTATTCCTTTGAATTAGTATTTTTGTATTTTTTGGGTAAATACCTATCAGTGCAGTTGCTAGATTAGAGGGTAGTTCTATTTTTAACTTTTTGAGGAACTTCCATACTGTTTTCCAGAGTGGCTGCACCAGTTTGCATTCCCACCAACAATGCAAGAAAGTTCCTTTTTCTCCACATCTTCACCAACACTTGTTGTTTCCTGTGTTTTTTATTTTAGCCATTCTGACAGATGTGAGGTGATAGCTCATTGTAGTTTTGATTTGCTTTTGCCTGATGATGAGTGATGTTGAGCATCTTTCCATGTGTCCATTGGCCATCTGTATGTCTTCTTTGGAGAAATGTCTGTTCATGTCTTCTGTGCATTTTGAATTGGCTTATTTGTTTTTTGGGTGTTGGGTTGTATCAGGTCTTCATAGATTTTGGATACTAACCCTTTATTGTATATGTCATTTGCAAATATCTTCTCCCATTGAGTAGGTTGCCTTTTAGTTTTGTTGTTAACTTTGCTGTGCAGAAACATTTTATTTTGAAGTAGTCCCAATAGTTTATTTTTGCTTTTGTTTCCCTTGCCTCTGGAGACATATCTAGAAAAATGTTGCTATGGCTGATGTCAGAGAGATTACTGCCTATGCTGTCTTCAAGGATTTTTATGGTGTCAGGTTTCACATTTAAGTCTTTAACCCATTTGAATTTATTTTTGTATGTCGTGAAAGAAAGTAGTCCAGTTTCATTCTTTTGCATGTGGCTGTCTAGTTTTCCCAGCACCATTTGTTGAGCAACCATCATTTTGTTCTCTGCATTTACAAGTCTAATTCTTCTTTTTGTTGTTTGTTTATTCATTTTTTTAGGTTTCACATATAAGTGAAGTCATATGGTATTTGTCATCTTCATTCTGACTTATTTCACTTAGCATAATACCTTCTAGGTCCATCAATATTGTCACAAATGGCACAATTTCATCCTTTTTTAATGGCTGCATAATATCAAACATATTTTCATTAAAAGATGTGTGTATAGCAAAATTAAATTAGAAGGGGAAAACTGGCAATTTTTGTGTCTGCCATGGTTGTAATGCACCAATATTTTCTTAGAATGTGCATTATATTATATTTTATTTTATTTTTAAAGATTTTATTTATTTATTTGACAGAGAGAGATAGCAAGAGCAGGAACACAAGCAGGGGGAGTGGGAGAGGGAGAAGCAGGCCTCCTGCCGAGCAGGGAGCCCGATGTGGGACTCGATCCCAGGACCCTGGGATCATGACCTGAGCCGAAGGCAGACGCTTAACGACTGAGCCTCCCAGGCGCCCAGAATGTGCATTATATTTTAAACTGTGTCCAAAGTATACCAGGTATCTTAGTATTCTTGAGCAAATATTTATTTCTCTCATTTAAATGTGGATACTTTCACCAAAACTGGTAGCATAGGACCATACATAAAGATATTTGTAAGTGCTACATCTAACGTTAAATTTTCCTAGTTTAAAACCATAAACAGGGCCACCTGGGTGGCTCAGTCGTTAAGCGTCTGCCTTCAGCTCGGGTCATGATCCCAGGGTCCTGGGATCGAGCCCCACGTCGGGCTCCCTGCTCCGTGGGAAGCCTGCTTCTCCCTCCCCCACTCCCCCTGCTTGTGTTCCCTCTCTCACTGTGTCTCTCTCTGTCAAATAAATAAATAAAAAAAATAAAAATAAAAAAATAAAAAAAATAAAATCTTAAAAAAAACCCAAAAACCCATAAACAAATAACCAAATACATATACAAGAACAGCAGTACTATAAGAAATATCCTCAGACTGGAAACTACCTAAATGCCCATCAGTAGTAGAATAGATAAGTAAATTGTGCATTCACGCAATGCAACCTGAGATGGCAATGAGAATAAATGACCTACAACTATACACGATAATGTGAAAACATTTGAAAAACATAATGCTTAATAAATGAAGCCAGTCACAAAAGAGCACACACTGTATTGTTTCATTTACATAAAGTGGAAAAACAGGATATGAAAATAATTGCAGGGAGGAATAGTGATTAGTAAGAGGCATGAGGGTGGGGGGACTCTGGGATGCTGGTGAGCAGGGCCAGCTATGTAATTTGCAGGGCACAGTGCAAAAGAAAAATGTAGTATCCCTTGTGAAAAATTACTAAGAATTTTAAGACAGCTACAGTAGAGCATTAAGTCAAGTGCAGAGACCTTGTAGGTATGGGCCCCATGCAACTACACAGGTAAGCATTCATGAAGCCTGCCTAAAGGTAATGTTTTTAATCTTGATCTGGGTACTGTTCTCAGGGATATTTCAGTTCATAAATTTCAGTGAGCTCTACGAGTATGTGCCTTTTTCTGTATGTATGTTCTACTTCAATAAAAAGTGGAAATACACAAAATGCCCAAACAAGGTCTTGGATGGGGACCCCCAAATCCCACTCACAAACACACTTTTCAGGGATTATTGAACAGGGGCTCTGGTCAGCTTTCCACCCTTCATTTCTTAACATTTAGATCACTTTGCTAACAGTAAAATTTACCTTTCCTTCAAATCAAACTAAACTCTTCCATCTAACAGATGACCAGTTTTCTGTGAAAACATTTAAATTCCCAAGAATGTGAGGAAAGCAGGAATTAGTACTGGAAAAACCCTCAGCCACTTCCTCAATGGCTGTACACTTCCAGGAATTGCACTCTGGCAAGACCCAAAAGACCTTAGAACAAAATAGTATCAACCCTTCCTCTGAAGAATTTCTTTTCGCTTTTCCTTGTTTTGCTTGGTTTCATCCAAGGTAGTAAATTGGCGTTAATATATTTACATGTATACTGCCAGTTTTACATTCCCCTCTCATTTCAATTTTGGGGAAAATATGAAGTTTGTCTCAGAATAATTTCTTTCCTAACTGGCTTATAATGATTGCCAGTGGCAGTTGTTCAGTAAGTAAAAGCAAGTGAGATAAACCAAATTGGCATATATTTATTAGTTATTTTCAGCTGAAATTTTCATTCTTTAGAATGCTAGTCACTTCTCACCATTGAAAATTACAAGCAAACAGGAAAAAACTCTGGAGTGGCTATCTGTCTTTGTGGACACTTGATATTTTTTGAACACCATTTCTATATGTTGGTGATCTCCCACCTCTTCAGAACAGAAACCCGAACTCACCTTTCCAGCTTCTCTTGTGGCTGCAGTGTCCCATGATTTGGTCCTATCAGTCAGATGCAGTCAAGCAAGGCTGTTTGGGAAGAGCACTCCATAAGGAAGGAGGAGCAGTACAGAATGGCCTTGCTTGACAGTGGAACCTTAAGGTCTAAGTGCTGCCTCTCAGCAGATGAATTGCTGGCTGTGTAGCCTCCAAGCCTGATTCTCTTAGCTACCTCAAGGAATCTATAACCTCTCTCATATCCCTTAATAAATCTCTCTTCCTAAAACAATCTGGAAAGGGTCCTGTTGTTTGTAGCCAAGAGCCCTAATATTACCTCACTCACTGGCCCTATAATATAGATATTCTAGAATTTATCAGACATTGTTGCCTTTTACCATCAAACATTTGTCCATTATGCTCCCAGTGCAGGAGGCAATCGGTTAAAGAACCTGAGGTAACAGAAGCTCTCTCCAGTTGTTTTGTGGCTCTCTTTATAATAAGAGGAACTTGCTGCCTCTTGGTTTCTAGCTCAGCATCCTTACTTGCCAATTCTTAGAATGTCCTGACATCCTCATATAGTTGAATGTACTATTCTCATAGCTGTTACCACAGTGTCCTTGGTTATTCTCTTGGTGGTTCCCCTCATGATATGGTGAGTGCTTCAGGGACAGGGATGGTACCTTGTTCAGCTTTGATCACCTGGGTCCCAGGTTAAGGCCCAGAACATAGTAGGTGCCCAATAAATGTTAATTGAATGAATGACTCTCAGGGCAAACATAAATCAGTCAAAGTAATTTCGCTCAGGTTGATTTATTAAACGTCTATGCCAATTGAAGTTAAAGAGGCCATGATTGCTGTTCATGCCATCGCAGCTGTTTACCAACCTGGGGGAATTACGCTATGACTCTACCCTGACGACTCTTCTCTCATACTATTTGTTGTGGGCATCAGTTTATTGGAGCAGTTTCCCTTCTTCCCCACTGTGAGACTTCAGTTATATGAGCCCCCAAAACATTATACAGCCAATATTAATCCCATTTGCAAGGGAGGAAGGGAAGTCCTGTTCCCTCTTCCCTCCAGTACCTCATCATACTCTCATTTTTCTAGTTATTCCAATTTCATAATTAATTGGTGGTATATAAAATTGGCACCAATTTGACAGCCTCTGTACATTCGCCCCAAGTTCATGAGCTAGTAAACCCACTGACTATATTGGGGAACTATGAAAAGGTGTCGCACTGCAGTTTTCTAACTTCAGGTGGGTTATAAACTTAGTTTTGCAGATTCATTATTACTCCCCTACATGTCCATGTCAACTTATGCCAATATAAGTGGGGCCATAAGGAAGACATGACCATGTGTGTTCTATTAGTGAGCACTTTGAAACTGACATCATTTGGTAGTGGATCAAAGCGAGAGAGAGTTTTGCAGAGTGGTAATTAATGTGTGTGATCTGTGTTGCTGGAAATCCCCATGTAGAAACTAGAGGAAGAGAAGTCCAGAGTGCACGAAAAAGAATAATAATAATAATAGCCATGGAAAATCACACATTTGGAAAACCTTACATGGACGCTGAGGCCTGAGGTTTATTCTTTCTCTGACTCCCAGAAAATTTATAATCCATATGTATTAATAATATTCTATACTATCTCTTCTCTTGTTATCTAAATTCCTTTTCAACCTTTGATTTGCTATTTAAAGTCTTGTCTCTATAACTAGAGTATAAATTTTAGAAAGTAGAATACATGAATAACAAGAACAAATATTTATTTGGGTGTCTCTTATATACCAGGCAATAATCTAAGTGTTTTCCTTATGTCATTTCTGTAACAAACCAAAGATGTGATACTATTTGCACTTTATATATTTTTATTGAAGTATAATTAACATATATAAAATTTTATTAGTTTAAGGTATACAACATAAGGATTCAATGTTTGTATATATTGCAAAATGATCACCACAGTAAGTCTAGTTAACATCCATCACCATACATAATTACAAATTTTTTCTTGTGATGGAAATTTTTAAGATCTACCCTCAGCAACTTTCAAATATGCACTACAGTATTATTAACTATAGCCACCATGCTGTGCATTACATCCCCAGGACTTATTTATTTTATAACTGGAAGTTTATAACTTTTGGCCCCCTTCACCCATTTTGCCTGCCCC
This sequence comes from Halichoerus grypus, assembly GCF_964656455.1. Taxonomy (NCBI): domain Eukaryota; kingdom Metazoa; phylum Chordata; class Mammalia; order Carnivora; family Phocidae; genus Halichoerus; species Halichoerus grypus. The sequence goes on from NC_135727.1 coordinate 99,983,309, forward strand.
TTAACCCCCACCTCTGGCAACCACCAATCTCTTCTCTGTATCTATGAGCTTGTTTTTATTTTTAAGATTCCACATATAAGTGATATCATATGGTATTTGTCTTCTTTCTCTGTCTGACTTATTTCACTTAGCATAATGTCCTCAAGTTCCATCCATGTTGTCACAAATGGCAGGACTTTTTTTTTTTTGGCTAAATAATAATCTAGTATGTGTGTGTGTGAATGTGTACCTGATTTTCTGTATCCATTTATCCATTGACAGACACCTAGGTTGTTTACATATCTTGGCTATTATAAATAATATATCTTGGCTATTATAAATAATGCTATAGTGAACATGGGGTACAGATTTTTTTTTCAAGTTACTATTTTCATTTTCTTTGGAGAAATACCCAGAAGTGGAATTAATGGATCATTTATAATTCTGTTTTTATTTTTATTTTTTTTTTAAATCTATTTGACAGAGAGAGAGAGTACAGCATGGGGAGCGGCAGGCAGAGGGAGAAGGAGGCTCCGTGCTAAGCAGAGAGCCCGACATGGGGCTCGATCCCAGGACCCTGGGATCATGACCTGAGCCGAAGGCAGATGCTTAATGGACTGTGCCACCCAGGTGCCCCTGTAATTCTGTTTTTAATTTTTTGAGGAACCTCCATACTGTTTCTCTTAGTGGCTGCGCCAATTTACATTCCTACCAACAGGATTGGTGGCACAAGGATTCCCTTTTCTCTATATCTTCATCAATGCTTGTTATTTTTTGTCTTTATGATAACAGCCATCTAACAAATGTGAGGTAAGATCTCATTATGGTTTTGATTTGCATTTCCTTGACGATTAGTGGTATTGAGCATATTTTCATATGCCTGATGGCCATCTATATGTCGTCTTTGGAAAAATGTCTATTCAGATCCTCTGCACATTTTAAATCAGATTGTTTGTTTTGTTTTTGTTTTTGTTTTTGCTTTTAGTTGTATTAGTTCTTTAATATTTTGGATATTAACCCCTTATATGTGATTTGTAAGTATTTTCTCCCATTTGGTAGGTTGCCTTTTCGTTTGGTTGATTGTTTCCCTTGCTGTGCATTGTAGTTCGATGTAGTCTCACTTGTTTATTTTCACATTTTTTGTCTTTGCTTTTGGTGTCAAATCTAAAAAATCATTACCAAGATGATGTCAAGGAGCTTATCACCTATGTTTTCTTCTATGAGTATTATGGTTTTAGATCTTACATTCAAGTCTTTAATCCATTTTGAGTTGATTTTTGCGTATGGTGTAGGATAGTATTGTAGCTTCATTCTTTTGCATGTAACTATCCAGTTTTTCCAGAACCATTTATTGAAGAGACTGTCTTTTCCCCATTGTACAATCTTTGTTTCTTTTCTTTTTAATTTTATTTGTCAGAGAGAGAGAGAGAGAGAGAGACCAAGTAGGAGGAGCAGAGACAGAGGGAGAAGCAGGCTCCCTGCTGAGCAGAGCCTGACACAGGGCTCGATCCCAGGACCCCGGGATCATGACCTGAGCCGAAGGCAGACGCTTAACGACTGAGCCAGCCAGGCATCTCACCCATTGTATATTCTTGACTTCCTTGTTGTAAATTAATTGACCATCTCTGCATGGGCTTATTTCTGTGCTCATTGATCTATGTGTCTGTTTTTATGCCAGTATCACACAGTTTTAATTACTATAACCCTGTAATATAGTTCCAAATTGAGGAGGGAGATGCCTCCAGCTTTGTTCTTCTCTCTCAAGATGGCTTTGGCTACTTTAGGTTTTTTGTGGTTCCATACAAATTTTAGGATTGTTTATCTATTTCTGTAAAAAATGTCATTAGAATTTTGATAGGGACTGCATTGAATCTGTAGATTGTTTTGAGTACTATGGACATTTTAGAAATATTAATTCTTCCAACCCATGAGCACAGAATATCTTTCCATTTATTTTTGTCTTCTTCAGTTTCTTACATCAGTGTCATATAGTTTCCAGTGTACAAGTCATTCACCTTCATGGTTAAATTTATTCCTATGTTTTATTCTTTTTGATGCAATTGTAAATGAGATTGTTTTTTAATTTCTCTTTCTGATAGTTTGTTGTTAGTGTATAGAAATGCAACACATTTTTGTATATTGATTGGGTATGCTACAACTTTACTGAATTCCTTTATTAGATCCAACAGTTATTTGCTGGCTCTTTAGGATTTTCTCTATATAATATCGTGTAGTCTGCAAATAGTGACATTTTACTTCTTCCTTTTTAATTTGGATGCCTTTATTTTTTTTATATTCATATAACTTTTGTTACAGTATATGGTTATAATTGTTCTAGTTTATTATTAGTTATTGTTGTTAATCCCTTACTGAGACTAATTTATAAATTAATCATTATCATAGGTATATATAGGAAAATGCAGTGTATATGGGGCTTGGTACTATTTGTGGTTTCAGGCATCCAGTGAGGGTCTTGGGATGTATCTTCCATCAGTAAGGGGGGACAACTGCATTTACAACACCTATGGAGATAAGATTATACAGGAAACTCTTAAGTTTTAGAAGTGTTACAGTGAAAGCCATCACTGAATGCCCTTCCCTAACACAGGGGGGCATGCTGGCATGGAGTAGCCAGTAAAAACACACAATAGAGTCTCCTTTCTTCTATAGTTTGAATGTTGCCCCTTGGATACACCAAAAGATTATAAGGGGATCTGGAATAAATACTATTTTCACTGCAAGTGGATGCCTTATCTAGTTGGCTATTTCTATGAATCATAATTCAGTTTTTCTTCAGTCTAAGCTGAAATAAATTATACATATGAGACTGAGGTTTATTTGGCATATTTATGTCTAAATATCAAGACACACTTGTTTCCCACTAGTATTTCTGCATACCTGTTCTTCAACCAATTGTCACAAGTAATTGAGGTTTGAGCTCAGGAAGCCATAGATCTTTGGAGTTGAGCTTTTTAGAAATTAATGGGGACTCCTTTGGCCTTGGTGCTTGAATCTATTAATATGACTATGCTTCTCATTGGTTTTCCTACAAAGGTTGTGAAACTGTTTATTTCTCCCAGCAGAGCCTCAACATTCCCCTTCTTCCTATAATCATACACAATCTCTGCAGCCCGTTGGCCCAGATTTGAATCTTGATTCTCTGACTTGAATTTTGTTTTTCTTACCTAAATGCTCTAGTTAGGCCTTCTAATACTATGCTCTGGCTAGGCCTTCTAATACTATGTTGAATAAAAATGGTGAGAGTGGACATCCTTGTCTTGTTACTGATCTTAGAGGAAGAACTTTCAGCTTTTCACCATTAAGTATGATGTTAGCTGTGGTCTTGTCATATATGGCCTTTATTATGTTGAGGTATGTTCCCTCTCTGCCCAGCATGTAGAGAATTTTTATTATAAATTAATGCTGAATTTTGTCAAATCCTTTTTCTGAATCTCTTGAATTGATTATATGATTTTAATCATTCATTTTGTAACATGGTGTATCATATTTAATGCCTTTAGATGTTAAATCATCCTTGCATCCCTGGAATAATTCCCACTTGATTATAGCATATTATCTTTTTAAAGTATTTTTGAACTCAGTTTGCTAATATTTTGTTGAGGATTTTTGCATCTATGTTTCTTAGGGATATTGGCCTGTAATTTTCTTTTTTGTGATATCTTTGTCTGATTTTGGTATAAGGGTAATGTTGGCCTTGTAAAATGGGTATGGAAGAATTCCTTCCTCTTCAATTTTTTTGGAATAATTCGATAGGTACTAACTCTTCTTTAATTGTTTGGTAGAGGGTGCCTGTGTGGCTCAGTCAGTTAAGCGTCTGCCTTTGGCTCAGGTCATGATCCCAGGGTCCTGGGATCAAGCCCTGCATCGGGCTCTCTGCTATTGGGGAGTCTGCTTCTCCCTCTCCCTCTGCCTCATCCCCCTGCTCATGCTCCCCCTGCTTATGCTCCCCCTGCTCATGCTCCCCCTGCTTGTGCTCTCCCCCCGCCCCATCAAATAAGTAAATAAAATCTTAAAGAAATGTTTGGTAGAATTCACCTATGAAGCCATCTGGTCCCGAGTTCTTTTTGTTTTTGTTTTTTGTTTTTTAGCAAGTTTATAGATTGCTGATTCAGTTTCATTATTTATAATCGATCTATTCAGATTTTTTATTACTTTATGATTCAGTCTTAGAAGATTGTGTGCTTCTAGGAATTTATCCATTTCTTCTAGATTTTCCCGTTTGTTCACATATAATTGTTCATGGTAATCCCTTATGAGTTTTGTATTTCTGTAGAGTCAGTTGTAACTCTGTCTTATTTCTAATTTTATTTTTTTGTGCCCTCTCTCTTTTTTCTTGACAAGTCTGGATAGAGGTTTATCAATATTGTTTATCTTTTCAAAGAGCCAGCTTTTAATTTCATTGATCTTTTCTATTGTTTTATTAATTTCCATTTAATTTATTTCTACTCTGATCATTATTTCTTTCTTACTAACTTTGGGCTTTGTTTAGTCTTCTTTTTCTAGTTCCTTTAGGTATAGAGCTATATTATTTATTTGGGATTATTCTTTCTTGAGCTACACCTGTATCACTATGAACTTCCCTCTTGGAATTGCTTTTGCTGTATCCCATAGATTTTGGAAAGTTGTGTTTCCATTTTCATTTGTCTCAAAGTATTTTTCAATTTCTTCATTGACCCATTGATTATTTAGTAACATATTGTTTAGTGCTCATGTTTTTGTGTTTTTCCTGTTATCTTCTTCTACCTGATTTCTAGTTTCATACTGTTGTGGTCAGAAAAGATGTTAAAATACTTTCAATCTTCTTAAATTAATTGAGTCTTTTTTGTGGCCTAATATGCAATCTATTCTGGGTAATGTTACATATGCACTTGAAAAGAATGTGTATTCTGTAGTTTTTGGATGAAGTGTTCTGTTTATATCTATGAAGTCCATCTTGTCTCGTATCATTTAAGGCCAATATTTCCTTATTGATTTTCTGTGTGGATGATCTATCCGTTGATGTAAGTGGGGTGTTAAAGTCCCCTATTGTACTATACAATACTATTATTGTATTGCTGTCAATATCTCCCTTTATGTTTGTTAATATTTGCTTTATATATTTAGGTGGTCCTGTGTTTGGTGTGTAATTATTTATGAATGTTATATCCTCTTCTGGGACTTACCCTTTTATCATTATGTAATGCCATCTTTGTCTTTTGTTAGTCTTTGTTTTAAAGTTTATTTTGTCTGATATGAGTATTGCTAAACCAACTGTCTTTTCATTTGCACTGAGTATGTTTTTCCAT